>NC_067399.1:184045001-184346178 GCF_016432865.1 Antechinus flavipes | reverse complement strand
TGGAACAAGGCCTATTATTAGGTTGGTGCATCTCTTATCTATCAATTCAGGAATTTAGATTTTAATTTTTTTCCAGAATTAAAATGGAATTAAAATTCCAAATTCTCAAGAATTTTAATATGTTATGTGTTCAAACACTCTTTAGATTTATATGAAACAATAATTAAAATCAAAATTCACAGATAATATTTGTTTTTGATAATAGGATAGTACCTTATCATTAAAATATAGGTTTAAAAAAATCTTTCATTTAATAATTAATGTTAAGAAAACTGTTTTCAGCTTTTTACTAAAATTTTTGAGAAGTTGTATGTTGGAGTGAAGAATCTCCTTTAAGAACCCACAAGTCACTTTCTCTCACTAGGCTTCAGATTCAGATCTGTCAAATGTAGATGTTGGATTGTGTGCTTTCTAAAAACTCCTTGCAAAGCTAAAATTTAAAGGTGAAGTCAGTTCAAAAGTCAGGCTCTTGAAAATTCTCCTAACATGTTAACAGAGGAGTTTCCCAAGAAAAAGAAGAGTAAGATGAAGGAATTTTGTTCCAAGATTCTAATTCTATAGAAATATAGAAATTATGGTAAAACAAAATAAAAACAGTCACAACAACAACAACAACAACAACAAACTAGAAACCATCTCATGCTATATTTTTACACTGATATCATCAATTGACTGAGCAGTCAATCTGAATTATCCTACTAAGAAGAAGAAATCGTTGTAATTTCTTTTGAATAGATTTAAGACCAACTATTTAAGAGCAATTAATTCAAACCACAATACTAGTTTTGAATCATTTGGCAGAGTAGATAGCTAAGCTCATGTGAGAACAATGATTATATAAGGACTCTTCCAAGATCTTCCAAAGTATTTCTAAATTTCTATGGTCTAAATTCTATGATACGGAGGCCCAGGAGATACAAAGCTATTTAATTATCACATTTGGGCATAAATATCATCTGCCAAAAACTAAGTGGTCACCCTTTATAAATTTACTTCTATAAGCTTCAGTTACCTTAACTCTATCATAAAAATGTCAGGATACATAATGCCCAATATTACTTATAGTTATCAATTCTGTACAATTCGAAAAGTTCCACCTTATAAATGGTTAAATAGTGATAATAATGTGTAATTAATGTCCAAAGACCACTTCAATAATATATAGGATTTTTGTTATTTTACATTGCTTAAATAAGTATTTATAATAATTTATCACAGCTATTTTAAAAAGAAAATTATAAAGATGGTAAATGAGTAGTATTTTGAAGAACTATCCTTAAATCAAGGATATGGCAATGTTTTACTAATTTGCTAAACTGTCAATGACAAATGTCTTTGCTTTCTGTTATCATTTTTTCTTCCTGCTTTTTACTTCTTTCTCTTCCCACTTCCTATACATTGAATAGTGACCATTTTATTTGATTGATAGATTGCCTCTCTTTTTAAGGCAATTGTACTATGTTTGTGATGTTGACAAGTCATTTAACTTATCTAAGCCACAGTCTCCTTACATGCAAGATTAATGAATTGAATTAGATTATCTTTCAAGCTTCTTTCAGCAATAAATCTATGTATGATCTCTTTCATCTTTCCTTTATAAATCATATAATCCTTTATTTTTCTTTTGCCTGATTCTTAAAACTATGATTGCTGAACTCTCATGGTTTAAAGTTATTTTCAGCTTACTCCAAAATAAAATGGCAAAAAAGCTCAAAAACAAAACCTAGAGCATATCATAAAGATACTGAAATGGCATTTTATATACTCATACTTCATTTTTATCTGTAACTTGAATACTTAATTATTGACTTGGCCAGCTCAATATATGTTCTTTCAATGCTGGAATCTGTGCATGTGTGTACATTCATGGAAAAAAAAAACTATCTATTATCCTTTATTTCAAAAATATTAATCTTATGTGACTCCTTGCCACATTCCAAAACATGTTCTTAAAAGCCACCAATCTTTCTTTCCAGAACAAATTGCTAATATTCATTCCAATTTCTGCCTAGAGATCCATGGTGAAATCACATAATGCTTATGTAAGTGGTTTATTCTGCATCTGTCCCAAAACTAACTATGCTTAAGCTTAACTAAAACCTTACATACTGAAGAGTTAACTTTGACCCAATCTATATCCTAACATAGGCAATAAGAAGCACAAATAGGGCATGCAACAAATCAAAAGTGATTATTTAAACTAATTAAAATGTGACAAAGCTGCTTTGAAATTCTCAATTCATAATATATTTACATTACCTTCTTCTAAGTTAAAAAAATACTTTCTTGCAGTTTTTGCATTTAGGTGACATCATCCCTAAATAAAAATAACACTTTTTGAAATAATTTTTTTTTGAAAATTTAAAGGTCAAGAGAAAAACAGATTATATTCAAAGGGGGAACCACCACTTTGGGATATGCTACCTAGAAAATTAATTCATGTACATGCATAAATGCATAAATACACATTTATGTATATATGTGTATATACATGTGTGTGAATTATATATGTATATATATATATGTGTGTGTGTGTGTGTGTGTGTGTGTGTGTGTGTGTGTGTGTGTGTTAATTGAAAGAGAAAAATCCACACATAATGAGAATAGCTAAAAACATTTTTAGGTTATACATTACAGAGACACTAAGACATACTGATAAAAAGAATGAAGCTATCATAAGGTGTCATATTCTTTAATGAGTTCAGGGAGGAAAAGGATTTATTTATCTCTGTGACCAGAATCAAAAGTAAGTCTACTAACATTTGTTTTCATATCCATTCAACATTTTCACTCAACCTTCCAGAGCTTATTTTTTACATTTCAGTATTCATTTCCCAACCCTGACTAATTGTTCTTTTACAGCTGGCTTAGTAAATTGTTTTCATGCACCTGATCTTTCTTCCATCTACCTAAGAATTTATTTTTTAAAAAAATATTTTTTCTCTAAAAATGCAGTATTATTATATAAAAAGGCTTCTTCTTTTAAATGCCTAAAACAGTACCCATGCTAGGCTAATATACATCAAAACAAGTCTACGTTCAGTTTTTTCAAGATTAATGCTTAAGTATTTATGTTCAAAATAGCCAAATAATATTTTCAGACAAATGTATCTCTTTGTAGTGAAAACTTTCATACAGTAAAATGTTTGATGCAATGCAACTGAATTGAATTGAATCCCAAGTCCTTGAGAAGTCTTGGGCCTTCAAGGTAGTAATGATGACATAAATATAATTATAAGATTTACATTTATATTTACACAGTCTTTACATAATGAGATAATTAAATATTGCCTAATTTACCTGGCAATCTACTTCAGTTCTAGTTCCAATGCCAGAAAAAGAACAAGTTTACCTAACACAAAATTAAAACAGGAAAAATAACTTTATTTGTTATTGTTGCCTGAACCTGAGAAATAGAAATATATAATTTGAGTTTAACTATAAAATTATTGAATACATGGCTTTAGTTAATTCCAAAATACACTTGAAAAGAATTATGGAAAACATGAAGAACCTGAATGACCAGAAAAGGAAATATTAAAGAATGTAGCAAGAGTAAGATGGACATTGTCAAAGTAAGTACTATATTGATATCAATGAATTATTTAAAGAAGAAAAGTTCTAGTAGAGTCATAGAAAATTCTGTGGAGGACTTAGTAATGAATATCAATTGAATGGAAACAAATTGATATGAAGAGTTAGAATGAGATGGCACGGATGGGATTGAAATTTGCATAAATGGAAATAGTATTTATACCTATGAGATTAGAGAGTGATCAGAACATCTTTACTAAACAGGAGAAAAACAGATTATGATTTGAAATACCATGTGAAATACAATCATAACAGTTATTAAACCATGAGACAATTCATATGAATGTCTAATATCTAAAAGTTTTGTTAAGATCAATTTGATGACTTTTATAAATTGTCCATACTTATTTAAAAAATCATTTCTACTTATATATAAATACAGATGCTCATAGGAGAATTGCATGGTACAGTAGATAAAGAACTAAAGTTTATATTTGTGTGTATGTGTGTGTATGTGTATGTGTGATTTGTTGCATTCCCTATTTGTGCTTCTTATTGCCTATGTTAGGATATAGATTGGTTCAAAGTTAACTCTTCAGTATGTAAGGTTTTAGTTAAGCTTAAGCATAATCAGTTTTGGGACGGATGAAGAATAAACCACTTACATAAGCATTATGTGATTTCATCATCAATCCCTAGGCAGAAATTGGAATGAATATTAGCAATTTGTTCTGGAAAGAAAGATTGGTGGCTTTTAAGGACATGTGCTGGAATGTGGCAAGGAGTCACATAAGATGAATATTTTTGAAATAAATAAAGGAGAATAGATAGTTTTTTTTTTTTTTCATGAATATACACACATGCACAGATTCCAGCATTGAAAGAACATATATTGAGCTGGCCAAGTCAATAATTAAGTATTCAAGTTACAGATAAAGATGAAGTATGAGTATATAAAGTATGTGTGTGTTTTGAATATGCAATTCAGAATGGTAAAACAAACTGACAAATGACCCCACCAGATGGATTTACAATGAATTATACCCAGAAATTTAAAGAACAATTAACTGCAATACTATACAAACTACTTGAAAATATAATGGAAAAAGGAGTCCTGCCAAATTCTTTTTTGGTGCTGATACCTAACTCAGTAAGAGCCAAAACAGAGAAAGAAAATTACAAATCAATTTCCCTAAAGTATATTGATGCAAAAATCTTTTTAAAAAAATTAGCAAAAAAATTACAACAACTTCTTGACAAGATGATTCGCTATGACCAACTAGGATTTATATTAGGAATGCAGGGCTATTCAATATCAGGAAAATTATTAGTGTTTGATAAAGCCAAAGACTTCAGGTTGTAGTGCAAGAACTCACTCTCTGATAAACATTGCTAGGAAAATTAAAAGCTATTAGTATAAAAAAGAGAGATGCCCCAAAGACAGGAATGGGGGAGGAGGAGGAAACCAAAAACAAGTGTAGATACATAATATGTACAGCTGCTCTGCTAAGCCGTTTGCAAATATTACATCATTTGGTCCACATTTCAACCCTGGGAGAAAGGCTCTCTTATTATGTTAATATTAAAATAGAGGGAAAGCAAGTCAGAAATTAAGAGATTTGCTCAACGTCATTCAGCTATTAAGTATCTGAAGCTGTATTAAAATTCGTTTTTTTGTTTTGTTTTGTTTTGTTTTGTTTTTTTTAGCTCTTATTCTAGAACTCGAAGGAGGATCAAGGTTCAAATTTCACCTATGCCACATACTTGCTGTTTGATTCTGGAGAAGTCACAAATGCTTTATGTTTTAAATAACTTTCTAAGACTTTAAATTGCAAAGACATACTGCACTGATAATTTTCTTATCAGGAATTCCCACCTTATAAATGAAGAAACTCATTTTTTTTTTTTTCATGAATATACACACATGCACAGATTCCAGCATTGAAAGAACATATATTGAGCTGGCCAAGTCAATAATTAAGTATTCAAGTTACAGATAAAGATGAAGTATGAGTATATAAAGTATGTGTGTCTGTTTTGAATATGCAATTCAGAAACTGACAGATGACCCCACCAGATGGATTTACAATGAATTATACCCAGAAATTTAAAGAACAATTAACTGCAATACTATACAAACTACTTGAAAATATAATGGAAAAAGGAGTCCTGCCAAATTCTTTTTTGGTGCTGATACCTAACTCAGTAAGAGCCAAAACAGAGAAAGAAAATTACAAATCAATTTCCCTAAAGTATATTGATGCAAAAATCTTTTAAAAAAATTAGCAAAAAAATTACAACAACTTCTTGACAAGATGATTCGCTATGACCAACTAGGATTTATATTAGGAATGCAGGGCTATTCAATATCAGGAAAATTATTAGTGTTTGATAAAGCCAAAGACTTCAGGTTGTAGTGCAAGAACTCACTCTCTGATAAACATTGCTAGGAAAATTAAAAGCTATTAGTATAAAAAAGAGAGATGCCCCAAAGACAGGAATGGGGGAGGAGGAGGAAACCAAAAACAAGTGTAGATACATAATATGTACAGCTGCTCTGCTAAGCAGTTTGCAAATATTACATCATTTGGTCCACATTTCAACCCTGGGAGAAAGGCTCTCTTATTATGTTAATATTAAAATAGAGGGAAAGCAAGTCAGAAATTAAGAGATTTGCTCAACGTCATTCAGCTATTAAGTATCTGAAGCTGTATTAAAATTCGTTTTTTTGTTTTGTTTTGTTTTGTTTTGTTTTGTTTAGCTCTTATTCTAGAACTCGAAGGAGGATCAAGGTTCAAATTTCACCTATGCCACATACTTGCTGTTTGATTCTGGAGAAGTCACAAATGCTTTATGTTTTAAATAACTTTCTAAGACTTTAAATTGCAAAGACATACTGCACTGATAATTTTCTTATCAGGAATTCCCACCTTATAAATGAAGAAACTTGTTGGAATCCTTACTAACTGCTAACTAATTAGAGTTGATCTAATCTTACAAGAAGATGTTTTGGGCAGAACCTGAAACAAGGTACTAAGTAGAACTAAGTTCAATGAGTTCACACCTCCCTTGAAGCTCGTTGGGCCAGAGAGCACTATGGGAGAAAACCCATAATCCCTCTCTCTCGTATCCCACAATTCCTCCCTCTTGGATAAAAGAAACAGACAGAAGCTCTCGGTCAGATTTCAGTAGAGTTACGCCAGAAGCCCTCTCTCCGAGGCAAGGCAGAATATTTTCCACTTGGCTGGCTGGTGGTAGAAGTGTTCTTCGGAGAGTGAAGATGCTACAAGTCGAGATTTCAGCGGAATGACATGAAGAGTTGGAGCTGGCTGGAGGCTGAAGAAAACTGAGGCAGAGGCTGAAGGACCAGACCTTTGGATTTGGTGACATTCGGAGAGAGCTCTTGGAACCAAGCAGAGAGATAGGCCTCTAAGCTAACCGGGCTATATTGGGATAATAAAAGATCTGAACTTTTATCACCTGGCTGTGTTTTGAGAAGAAAAAGATCACCACATTTTGGCGCCCTGAACGTGGGACTAACAGACCCCTCAGTGGATTTCAGTGGAAAAGCTCCGATCCTGATTCAAGTGGAAAAGCCTCTGATCCTGATCCAGTGGAAAAGACTTCAACCCAGAAATTAGGGTGAGTGCAACAAAGAAATTTTGTTAGAAGAGTTAAAGTAGAATTTCAGCTAAGATGGGACAGATATTTAGAAAACAGCCTGTTTCTGTTCAAGGAAAATGTTTAGAGAGCATTGTCAAAATTATGGAAAGCCAAGGTTTAATTATAAGTTTACAGCAAATCACTGAACTTTTACAAACTGTAAAGGACATATGTCCTTGTTTCTCTCTTGATAAGGAATTAGATCTAAATGAATGGAAATTGGTTGGAGAGGATCTTTGTCAATTCTATGATAAAAATGGGCCTAACTCAATAATTAATACATATAATGTAATACAATTGGCTATAAGAAGTTATTTAAGTGATAGAATGATGAAAAGGAAAGTACAGGAGGAAGAATTGCCAACTTTACTAGGTGAAAAGGAGGACAAATCAGATGAGAATGGAGTTAATTACAATTCTGAGTATGATACTTCACAGAAGGAGGAATTAGGTGATTCCACATCTCATGACCCTCCCCCCACAATTAACCCTTCATGGGTAGAACAAGGGGGAGGGAGAGAGACAGAAACACAGTCAGCTTCTCCTGTAAAGCAGAATTTGACAAGATTAGAAGAGGCATTAATTAAAGCAAAAAATGAAGGAGAAGATATATCTGATCCCATAATAGTGTATGAGCAAATTTCTAAGGCTGCAATAAAAGCTTGGAATTCTCTCCCTGGACAGAAAGATGGAAATAATGCTTTCACAAAAATAGAGCAAGGTCCCAATGAACCTTTTGCAGATTTTGTGGGACGTTTACAAACAGCTGTAATAAGAACCATTGGAAATAATGCAGCCACAGAAATAATGACTAGACATTTGGCTAAGGAAAATGCCAATGAGGTTTGCAAGAGAATTATATGGGGGCTAGACAAAAATGCTTCTTTAGAGGAAATCATAAGACGCTGTGCCACAGTGGGCACAAATGCTTATTATGCCCAGACTATGATGAACATGGAAAGACAAGGTCCTTCTTGGCAGAGGAATTCTAGAGAAACTCGTCGATGTTTTCATTGCGGAAAAATTGGACATCTAAGAGCCCAATGTAGAAATGGAGATAAAGTGAGAAGACAGGGTGAGAGAAAACCCAAAACCCCATGTCCAAAATGTAACCGAGGCTTTCACTGGGCCTCTAAATGTATATTGACCCAGAGGAATGAGAGGCAGGACCCAGCTCCAAAGTATCAATCAAAGGACAGGTGGGGCATGATAGCAGCTGAGGTTACACCCAGAGAGACTTTAGAAATTCAGAACTCTGATGTCATCAACCAACAGAAAAGCAATCAGGATTACAGTTGGGAAGAATACAGGCCTTTTAAGACAAAAAGACAATATCCAATGCAAACAGCTCCAATGTAATTACCAGATGATGAGGAGAAATCCCAAAAGTGGTAAATAGAAGAGAATTAGATAGGTTAACTGCTTGGGGAAGAGGATCTGCTTATATTTTCACAGGTGGAAAAGAAATCAGATGGCTAATAATGAGACTGTCAAAAGAACTTTAAAATCTTCAGATTTCAGTTCCTGAAAAACCAGCAAGAATCATTGGGTTCCCTGAGATGAAAAATTGTTGATGAGACTTTTTGCAGTACTTCAGAGCCTACAGGAATTATTAGATTCCTGGCACATGAACTAATGGACAATGGATTGCTTATGGACTATTTCTAGGACTTATGGACATGTGTAAATTTTCAGGTTGATTTATGTTGTTATATTACTACTAGCCTGTGTTATATTGCTATGTGCTTATGTAAATTATGTATAATGCCTCCCATATTGATGGATTTATGTATACCATGTATATCTGTTACAAAGTTCTGGCCCATATTGATGGATTTATGTGTACCCCTTCAGAAACCCCCTATGTTTTAAAACAAAAGAAAGGGGGAGATGTTGGAATCCTTACTAACTGCTAACTAATTAGAGTTGATCTAATCTTACAAGAAGATGTTTTGGGCAGAACCTGAAACAAGGTACTAAGTAGAACTAAGTTCAATGAGTTCACACCTCCCTTGAAGCTCGTTGGGCCAGAGAGCACTATGGGAGAAAACCCATAATCCCTCTCTCTCGTATCCCACAATTCCTCCCTCTTGGATAAAAGAAACAGACAGAAGCTCTCGGTCAGATTTCAGTAGAGTTACGCCAGAAGCCCTCTCTCCGAGGCAAGGCAGAATATTTTCCACTTGGCTGGCTGGTGGTAGAAGTGTTCTTCGGAGAGTGAAGATGCTACAAGTCGAGATTTCAGCGGAATGACATGAAGAGTTGGAGCTGGCTGGAGGCTGAAGAAAACTGAGGCAGAGGCTGAAGGACCAGACCTTTGGATTTGGTGACATTCGGAGAGAGCTCTTGGAACCAAGCAGAGAGATAGGCCTCTAAGCTAACCGGGCTATATTGGGATAATAAAAGATCTGAACTTTTATCACCTGGCTGTGTTTTGAGAAGAAAAAGATCACCACAGAAACTCATTTTTTTTTTTCTGAAATTCAACTTAAATTGACTTTGCCAAGGTCACTCAACTAGAACTTGAGCTATAGCTCAATCCAATCTAATCTAATAAATATTTATTAAGCATCTTCTTTCTTCTGGACACTGTGCCAATCAAATAAGGGGAACACAAAATACAAAAGGAGGCAATAAAGACAGAAGGAAGGGAAACCAGAAAAAAAGTAAACATAGGGGCATTTTATTTCATAGAAATGACATTGTTCAGAGACAAGACTTCTGATTCCAAGTACATGGGATTTCTACTGCACTATATATTCCCTCTTTTATAGGAACTTGAATACTGAGAATAGGAAATTTTTCTTTGAATGCTTCCTAACACCTAATAATATTTTAATAGTAGATAATACATATTTGATGAATGAATCAAAGAAAGTACTCCATCACCTACAATACACTTGTTTTGCCAATATTTTTATAATTCAGCTTATTATAGAGAAACAGCATGATATAGTGGAAAGGGAAAAGTCTCCATATTTGGTAGCAGGAGATCTAATTAACTTTCACAAGTAATGTTAATTTCCTTAGAATTAGTTCTTTCATTTATTATAAGCACATTTGTAAATCAAAATACTCTACAAAAATATGAACTAGAATTTGAAAGGTCCATTTGAATCGTACTATGTCACTAATGGAAGAGACTAGTGGAAGCTTGGAAAGAATATCACACTTGAATTATAACAGGCATTTGAATTTACTATTTAAAATCTGTGTGACTTAAAGCAAACCATTTAAATTCTCTCTGGCTCTCAATTTCCTCATTTGTAAGATCAGGGGAGAGGATAAATAAAGGTCCCTTTACAATTTAAGATCTATAACACTTCTATGAAAAGATATTTTCCACTTTCTTACCAAATGAGTGTTTCTAAAAATGGTGAAAAGGAAGTATGGGGATGGGTGTAGTGTGAGAGGGTCTCTGAAAGGGCTCCAAATGTTGAAGCGCTTTTATAACTAATTCTTGATTCTCTTCCATACTGAAAGTTTCACAGTGTTTTAACATTATAGACTATCTCTGCCCAACTACACTGACATCCTAGACATCTCCTTTAAGACTACAGGTATGAAGGGAGGCTGGGGGCTTTAAAGGAAAAAGAGATAAATTCACAGAAACCTGTTAAGGCTTTTGGGATTAGAGAAATTGTTGAATTGAAACACTATTTTTTGCTCTAAGAGACTGGTGAATGTTTCTAGCAAATCTCTGTAATCTTAAGATTTTAAGGGGGAAAATGGTTTTCTCTGTAGCATTTATAAATAATATAAATGTATAATGACACTGGAATTATATCACATTCTGAAACAAATTCATTTTTTTCTTGTATTCCTAAAATGACTTCCATAAACTGCTTTCTATAAATACACACTACAGATGTTTTGACTTTTTTTTTTTTTACAAATATAAGATTTATTTAAGTATTGTGAACCCCTTGTTTGTAGTGTCCTTTTTGGTTTTCTGGAGGTCTTTGGACCAGCCTTCATTTCAGTAGAATAATCACCACAAGAATAGCCAGATGTTAAAGTCCAAATTCTTTTTTGCCTCCTTGCTTGCAGCCCAGGTTAGCGTTCTTAAAGGCCTTCTGGAGTCTTGGTTTCAGTGAAAAAGCAAAGTAGGACAGGCCTGCCATCACGGTGGTGTGAGATGAAGTAAATTAATTTGGCCTTCTGAGTCTGTCTCTGGCTCTCAGTCAGAGAGCTTGAGCTCCCACTTCCAGTCCACTTGTCTTCTCTGGCTCTGACTCTGGCTGAGTTTGTCCAAAACATCTATGTATACAATAGATGAATGGTAGTAACTTAATTATGATGCTTTGCCATCTTAATTTTATTATTTAGACAATTTAACAGAGCAAATGAATTTTTTTCTTTCAGAAATAAATTATGTAATATAATTACATAATCATAGGTGTGAATCTTGTAGAACTATATCAAATACTAAGTGCATGTACTGAACTAGAGAACTATTAAGCACTAAATAACCATTGTCTTTATCAATTCCACTGACTTAACACCTTGTAAGAATCCTTGTGTTAAGTTCTGGCCTATAACACTTGTTCATGTTGATTCTTGCCAAATTTTATTTCTTATAAACTAGTAATAATTTATTTTATTTCTTACACAACAACTAAGCACCTACTTATATCCTTTTATATGTTTTTCCTAAAATATAACTTGCTATTTTATGTTCAGATGATTGGAAAAAAAATCTAATCCATCACCCCTCTAACATTTTTATATATCTTTGACATATTTATGCCGAGAAGTTCTACACCATAGAGGCCAGCTTTATTTATTTTGTATGCAATAGATGAATGGTATAGTAAGTTAATTATGGTGGTTTGCCATCTTAATTTTATTATTTAGGCAATTTAACAGAGCAAATGAATTTTTTCTTTCAGAAATAAAATATTAAAAATGTTATACTATTTGTCAAATTTGGGGGAGGAAGAAGATATAACTATATTAAGCAATTATTTTAAAGAAATACTAGTCATAATTCAGGATAACTCAGAATTTTTCTATTCAACTCTAGCAATTCATACACACCCATAATACACATACTCAAACACAATATATAACATATGTAGGCATATATTATATATACACATACACATATACACACATACGCATGCCCTACATTTTAAGACCTTTGAAAAGAAAAATGGTGAAAATTCTCATTTTAAAGCTTGACAAAACAATTAAGAAGCAGATTTATGCCCCTACTATGTGTCAAGTAATGTGCTGGATGTTCAGGATACCAGTATAAAAAACACCTACAAATATATGCTAAATAGTTAAACACACAATAGTTACTATGGAAGGACACAAGAAGTTTAGGAAACAAAGACTTTATCTTATTGAAAATGAGATTTAGTTGCCTCTTTAAGGATATTAATAATTTTTTAAGAGAGAATGGTTCTATGAAGGAGAAGTCAGTAGAGGGTTGATTCTCAGAATTCCAAAAGTCAACTAAAAAAATAGAAATGAAATTTGGAGTATTTCCAAATAATTTTTAATCAAATCTTCTACTGTCCTTTGTTGAATATAATTCATTTTTCATTTTTAACTGAAAAGAATTATATATGTATATATATATATATACACACACATATACATATATATATATATATATATATATATACACATGTATATGTGTGTGTATACATATATATATGGTATCAATATTTATTTCATTTCTATTGTACCTTTTTGAAAGATGTAGTTTCCTTCCTTGTCTCATTTAGTTAGATTTATTTTTTTCTTTTGCTTTGTCTGAGCTCAGGATTGCTATCCCTGATTTTTCTCTAACTTAAGCTCATTCCCTTACCTTTACTCTGGGTGTGTCTCTCTTATTCAGGTTAATCTATAACTTTACCAATAATGTGTTTGTTTGCTTTTTTCACAAGTCCTCCAACAAAAATTGTTTCCACCATTTGTCTTATTTGTAAATTTGCTGAGAGTAAGATGAAAACCTTGTGTTTTTATTATTTGTGATTTTTTTTAGTGCTACTGGTTAGGAAAAAAATGCTTTGACCATTCTTCTATTCAGAAACGGTTTGTGAGTATCTATGATGGTATGTTTTAATTTTTTCAGTTCTATTTATAGATGATTAGAAACAAACAAAAAAGAACTAACTCCCACCTCCCTCCCATCCTCTCAACCCCCCACCCCGTGACCACTTCAATTCTTTTCCTTGATACAAATTATTCTTTGTAAAAAATATTTTCAGGGCAGCTACATGGTTCAATGCATATAGCACTGGCCTGAGACACTTGCCACACTTGTGGCCCTCAGCAAGTAATTTAACCCCAGTTGCTTCCAACAAGGATGAAAGATAATATACTTACTTTCAATTTCATTCAATCAAAATTATCTGTAGTATATTTTGTACTTTCCATTATATTGCTGCTTTAAGAATATATTTTCTAATTGAATAAAGCCACAACATTATATATAGTAAGAATAATACATTACAATGACCAGCTGTGAATGACTCAGCTATTCTCAGCAATACAATGATCCAAAATAATTCCAAACGACTAATGATGAAAAATGCTGTCCACCATCAGAGAAAGAAATGATGGAATCTGAATGCAGCATATTATTTTTCACTTTCTGCATTTTGTGTGGGGCGGGGCATGAGTTTTTAGGTTTTTGTCTTTTTTCATAACGTGACTAAAATAATAATATCTTTTGCAGGGTTAAACATGTATAGCTTGTTATCAAATTGTTTGCCATTTCATGGGGGGAGGAGAGAGATGAAGGAAGGAGAAAGGAAATTTCAAACTCAAATATTTATAAATCATTTTTAAAACATTTCTTTACATGTAATTGGGGAAATATATATATATATATATATATATATATATATATATGTGTATATATATATATAAATTCATTTCCTAAGCATAGTTCTACAAAGTATATGATTAACTTTTCTTTTGATTTCTAATGATGTTATCTTTAATATTCCAATCATATGTAAATTTTGAACATATTATGAAAAATGCTAATAGTTGTTGACCTAATATAATTTTTATGTTGTTTTCTAGTTTTTCCTAAAGTTATTATCATTAAATATTTATTTACTAAGTAAATTATACTTCCATATTTATTGAGCCTTTTGTGTCCCATTATTTCTGATTCTTCTTTGTCTAATCCATTTTATTGACCTATTTTTTCCTCTTTTTAAGAAGTACCATGATTTTGATGATTATTGTGCTATAACCTATTTTAAAGTAACTGGAACCATATTCACTTCCTTCTTCATTATCTTTCAATTATTTAAGATAATCTGATTTTTTTTAATTGTCCATGCTTCACATGTCTTTGATCTCTTTTGCCAATATCATTAAAATATTGATTTTCCCTTCCTTCAATTATCCTTGATTGCCTCTATATATTCCCTCATTTTCTCATTTTGGATCTAATGCTTTTCTTGAGTAAAGCAGTTAAAACAAACAGAGATACAAGATAAATACTGAATTATTATTTCTTCTAAAAATAAAACTGTAAACAGTAAATGCTATTATAGATATAGAGGGATTGTATTTTTCCTTCACCATGCACAAATCATAAATTCTTTATCTTTCAGAGATCAGATATTTCAACATCACATCATAAAATTGACTACTAATTAGCAATATCCAAGTTTAAAAAAATGATTGTTGTGCTAGTCACCACTAAATATAGTGAATAGGAGCCACACCCCTCCTCCTTACTGCCCGCTAGGGAAAAAGTGAGGAACTGTTACCTTTTCAAATTAATTTGTATTGAAGAAAAAGACTTGGGGCGGGGGACCTCTCTCATCAAAGCTGTGGAAATTCACTCCAAAAGAAACAGCTGCAGTAGCTAGCAAAGAGCAATGATCCTCCAATTATCTACAGCTGACAAGTATTTTGTAGTAATTACAGGACCACAACATTACTTTAAATTGCTAGCATGTCCAATATTCTGAAAAAAGCAGTGATCTTTACCCCTGATAACAAGAACTACACTAAATTGGAGATTAGGCTTCAGGACAAGATTGATGAATTTGAAACTTCAAGAGGAAAGGGGAGGGGCCCAGTAGCCAACTTTCATTTATCTTGTTTTACTGTTAAGAGCATAAGTAAGGATAACACTGCAGCAATACAAATAGCACAAAGATAACTGAAAAGAACCATTAAGTGAAAAGAAGCATTTGAGTTTTAGAAGGAAAGCTAATTTTGTGGTAAATGGACTATAGTTAAAAACTCTAAAATGGAGATAGTCATGTAAATTATAAACTATTCTAAAATAAGTATTGTTGGAAAGAAATTCATAAAACAAACATAAAATTTTGATGTAGTTCCTTTAGTATGGAAAATAAGCTTATTGGAGAGAAAAGAAAACCAAATGCATGCTCATCTTGATTCACAATCACCTACTGCATGACCTTAAGCAAGTCACTTGATATCTTGAAGAATCCATTTTTTTTTTTTTAATCTGTAAAGTTGATAAAAATATCCTTCAAACATCTCACAATATTGTTGTGGGAAAAAAAAAAAAAAAACTTGTGACCCTAAAGCACCATATAAATGTAACATTTCCTCTTAGATTTTTACACTACTTACATACAAGTAATACATATGGTACATTGGTGAGGCAGAGAGGAAAGGGGAAGAAATAGAAGGAAAGAAAAGAAAAAGAAAGATGAGGACAGAACAACAAGAACAAGAAAAGAAAATGAATAATTTCCTTCTTAGAGAAACTATGTACATTGATAATCACTTTTCTTTCTAAAAGGCCTCAAGTCACAACTTTAATAATATGTTCTATATTTTTGCTGTAATCAAATTCAAGCTTATTGACCCATAATTTCCAGTTTTAATTTCCTTGCTTTTATGAAGGTGAAAAGGGAAGGGAAGGGCCAGGTTAATATTTTCCTTCCTGTAGTATCTCTCCCATTTCCCAAAATATTTTAAGGATGAATGACCACAGCTGAGCAATATGTTCCATCAAGGCGGCTTCAAATATATAATAAAATCATGATAAGAGATCAGAAAATGATCTTAGAAATCATTTAGTCCATCTTTTTCATTTTAGATATTAGGAAACTGAGACCTAAGAAAGAAAACAATCTGGTAAGATCATAAACTTAGAAACATGCAGAATTGAAATCATCCTGAAAGACTTCTTTCTAAATTGAAATTCTTTAACACACTTGTGAAGGTTATAACATTGGCTGAGATGGAGTGGGGAGAAGAAACTGTTGTAACATTGTGCTGAAAGTACATGACAGAAATTTAAGATGATTGTGGTTCTATCAAAAAAAAAATGTATATCAGGGCAAGAAAATTCAGTAGACATGAATTATAAGAAGAATTTGGGTTATTGTCATTTATCATGTTGGTGAGGCACTGGTAATAAATTCAGAACCATTGTTACTGAAAATTCTGAGATAGAGACAAATAGATATGAACTTCAAAAATAATAAATTAGACTACAATTGATTTGTACCACTTCTCTGTTAAGTTCCCTCCTAACTCTCAAATTATTTGCATTTATTTTCATTTGTAATCAATTTGATTTCTTTAAACTGCTTTTAGAAATAGTGCTTCGGTTTAGACTTGTACACGGAGCCTTCAATCATAATTTATCTATTACTATTTAAAGGAACTTCAATAGTCCAACTGGTTTTCTCGTTGGACACACAGTATGTATAATTCCACATGGTGCTAGGGTGGCTAAAATGCATACACAATTTATGTAACAAGTACTTCTGAAAAAATTACCTACTGAGGAATGAAAACTAATTCATTGTGTTTTATAGAAAAATGGATATTTAAAAATGTTGTTTCATGCCACATGAGATGCTTTTGTCTTTTTATTTAAAATAATGCATGATAATAGAAATGAGGTGGTCAGATAACACTTTTTTTTAGCTGAGACAATTACATTTAGTTACCTACCATCTTAATACAATGTCACCAAGGGATGCTATTCTTAACTTATCTTCTGAAACTTCCATGTCTCCCTACCCCCAATCCATCATCTTCTATCGTTGGAATTGTAATCAAATTTTTAAATAAGGTGTATCATTGGATTTCTGGTGTTGGGGCCAATATGGTGGAGTTGACACACATTTCTCTCTGACCTTCTCAACAATCCTCACACTAATTAAAAAATCCAGCCTTTGAATTAGCTCTGGACCTGCAGAACCCACAAATATTAAAAGTATAACAAATTATCAGCAGAAGATAATTTCAAAGATCACCAAAAAAGGTGTTTCAATTGGAAACAGGAGGGAGGCAGCCAGCACAACCACCTGAGTGCTAACACCAGCACAGAGAACACAGACTCCGGGGAGGTGCAATCTCTGCAGGTGGTATGGACTCTGCATACCAAAGAATCTACAATTAGGAATCTACAGCAGTGTTGGCCACTCTACCCTGGTCGCAAGCCAGTAGATCATTAGAGAAGTTATAAAACATCTAACACAAATACAAAAGATCAGTAGTGAACCCCAAAACATCAGAAGCTCACGGGACGTGGTCATGCCTACCCATCACCATGGGGAAAAAAAACCCCACAGAACAAAACAACTCATTTGAAAACTCAATTGGACAAATTTTAAAAGAAGTAAAAAAAAAATAATTGAAGAAAATAATTCACTAAAATTAAGAATGAACAAATGAAATGAATGACTCAATGAGCCAACAAGAATCAGTCAAGCAAAATTAAAAAAAAAAAGAAAAAGAAAAAAATAGGAAAAAAATGTAAAATACCTAATTGGGAAAACAGCCAACCTAGAAAATAGATCTAGGAGAGACAATCTAAAGCTTATTGGACTCCCTGAAATACATGATGAAAAAAAGACCCTAGACAATATCTTTCAGGAAATCATCAAAGAGCACTGCCCGGATATCATAGAATCAGAAGATAAAATGACAATTGAAAGAATTCAACGAATGCCTCCTGAAAGAGACCCCAAAATTAAAATCCCAAGGAAAATCATGGCTAAATTTGAAAACTATTGGACTAAGGAAAAATATTACAAGTTTTCAGAAAGAAACAATTCACATACCAAGAAGCCACAATAAGGATTATTCAGGACCTAGTAGCTTCCACTTTATGAGGCTCAAAGGACCTAGAATCTGATATTCTGAAAGGCAAAGGAACTTGGATGCCAGCCAAGAATAAATTCCCGGCTAAACTGAGTATTTTCTTTCAGGAAAGATGGACATTCATTGAAACTGGTGAATTACATTTATTTTGGATGAAAAGACCAGAAGTAAATAAAAAAATTGACTTCTAAATATAGAACTCAAGAGAAACATAAAAAGGTAAAAAGAAAAAAATAACTCTTGAGAACTGTATTTCTGTTATCAGTATACATTGAGAGTACATGCATAATCTGATTTTATTGTTACAATATAAAAAAAAGAAATTGGAGATGAAAAAGGGATTCTAGCAGAAAAACAAAAGGAAAGTGGAGGTAAAATGAAGGAAATTACATCTCAGGAAGAGTCATAGAAAACATATTATAATTGAAGAAAAGAATAAAGGGTGATGAATATTGTGGAAATCTTACTCTTATCAGATTTAACCCAGAGAAAGATGATTAGATATATGTGGTTTCACTGAGAAACATCTTTCATCTTATAGAAAAGTGGGAGAAGAAAGGGGAAAATGGGAAGGGATAGGCTAAATAGAAGGGAAAAGAGAAATAGTAGGGGAAAGGTATAAGGAAGGGGAAGAGTCTCTAAAGGGGGAAGACTGAATGAGGCAAGTAGAGCTCATAAAGAAAATATTGGGGAGAAGGGAAAAGGCAAAAGGAAAGAGAAAAATATAATTTCCGGTTAATAAGATGGCAGGAAATACAGGATTAATAGGTTTAACTGTAAATGTGAATGGGGTGGACTCTCCCATAAAACATGAGATTGCATTGAAAGCCAGAATGCTACACTATGGTGTTTACAAGAAACATTTAAAGCAGAGCGATACATAAAGAGTAAAGGTAAACAGGCGGAGCAGAATTTATTATACTTCAGGTGAAGTAAAAAAAAAGCAGGGGTAGCCATCCTGATGTCAGATCAAGCAAAAGCAAAAATTGATGTAATTAAAAGAGATAATAAGGGAGGAAACTATATCTTGCTAAAGGGTACCATAGATAATGAAGCAATATAATATCAATTAACAATATAAATTATAAATCAATATATACATATAAATTATTTTAAATATATAAATTATATATTAATATAAATTAATATAAATAATCAATATAAAACATATATGCACCAAGTTATGTAGCATCTAAATACCTAAAGGAGAAGTTAAGAGAGTTGCAAGAAGAAATAGACAAGAAAAATATAATAGTGGTAGGTCTCAACCTTGCTCTCTCAGAACTAGATAAATCAAACCACAAAATAAATAAGAAAGATGTAAAAAGAGTAAGTAGAATACTAGAAATACTAGATATCATAGATCTTTGGAGAAAATTCAAAGGAGACAGAAAGGAGTATACTTTCTTCTCGGCAGGTCATGGAACCTATACAAAAATTGACCATAGATTAGGGCATACAGACCTCAAAATCAAATGCAGAAAGGCAGAAATAGTAAATTCATTTTTTAAGATCATGATGCAATAAAAAATACATTCAATAAAGGGCCAGGAAAACATAGACCAAAATGAAATTGGAAACTAAATAACTTCATTCTAAAGAATGAATTGGCAAAACAGCAAATCATAGACACAATCAATAATTTCATTCAAGAGAATGACAATAATGAGATAACATACCAAAATTTGTGGGATGCTGCCAAAGTGCTAATAAGTGGAAATTTAATATCTTTATATGCTTACTTGCATAAAATAGAGAAAGAGAAGATCAGTGAATTGGGCTTGCAACTAAAAAAACCTAGAAAAAGAACAAATTTTAAAAGTCCAATCAAACACCAAACTTGACATTCTAAAAATAAAAGGAGAGATCAATAAAATTAAAACCAAAAAAATTTTTTTGAATTAATAAATAAAACTGAGAGTTGGTTTTATGAAAAAAACAACACAATAGATTTGTTAATTTGTTAGAACATTTAGTTAATTTGATTAGAAAAAGGAAAGAGGAAAATCAAATTGTTAGTTTCAAAAATTAAAAGGGAGAACTATCCACCAATGAAGAGGAAAGTAGAACAATTATCAGGAGTTACTTTGCCCAATGTTATGCCAATAAATTTGACAACCTAAGTGAAATGGAGGAATACCTACAAACATATAGATTGCCCAGATTAACAGAAGAGGAAATAAATTACTTAAATAGTCCCATTTTAGAAAAAAAGAAATAGGACAACCCATTAATTAACTCCTTAAGAAAAAATCCTCAGGATTAGATGGATTTACATGTGAATTCTACCAAACATTTAAAAAACAATTAACTCCAATATTGTATAAACTATTTAAAAAAAAAAAAAAAAAACAGGGAATGAAGGACTCCTACCAAATTCCCTTTATGGTATGAATACCTAACCAGATAGGTTGAAAACAGAGAAAGAAAATTATAGACCAATCTCCCTAATCAATATTGATGCAATAATCTTAAATACCAAAGAGATTACAGATAATCATCCCCAGGAAAAATACACTTTGACCAAGTAGGATTTATAGCAGGAAAGCAGGACTGATTCAATATTAGGAAAACTATTAGCATAATTGAGCATATCAATAACCAAATTAACAAAAACATATGATCATCTCAATAGATACAGAAAAATCATTTGACAAAATCCAACACCCATCCCTATTAAAAGACTAGAGAGTATATGAATAAATTGACTTTTCTTTAAAATAGTCATTAGAATCTATTTAAAACCATCAGCAAGCATTATATGTAATGGGAATAAACTAGAATCATTCCCAACAAGATTAGGGGTAAAACAAGTTTGCCCATTATTAGAAATGTTTTAGAAATGCTAGTCTTGATGATAAGAGAAGAAAAAGAGATTAAGAAATTAAAGTAGGTAATGAGGAAACCAAATTATCATTCTTTGCAGATGATAGGATAGTATACTTAGATAACCCCAGAGATTCTACTACAAGCTTTTAGAAATAATCTACAAGTTCAGCAAAGTTGCAGGATACAAAATAAATCCACATAAATCCTAAGCATTTTTATACATCACTAAAAAATTCCAACAGCAAGAGATACAAAGAGAAATTCCATTTAAAATACCTGTTGATAGTATAAAATATTTGGGAATCTATTTGCCAAGGGAAAGTCAGGAACAATATGAGCACAATTACAAAACACTTTCCACACAAATAAAGTCAGATCTAAGCACCTGGAAAAATATTAAGTGCTCCTGGATAGGTCAAACAAATATAATAAAGATGACAATAATCCCTAAACTATATCTATTTATTTAGTGCTGTACCAATCAAACTCCCAAGAAAATACTTTACTGAACTAGAAAAAATAACAAAATTATCTGGAAGAATAAAAGGTAAAGAATTTCAAAGGAATTAATGAAGAGAAAAGCAAATGAAGATGGCCTAGCTGTACCAGATCTAAAATTATATTATAAAGCAGTGATCATCAAAATCATTTGGTACCAGCTAAGAAATAGAGAAGTTGATCAGTGGAATAGGTTAAGTTCACAGAACTAAATGGCCAATGACTACACTAATCTAGTATTTGACAAACCCAAAATCCTCAGCTTTTGGGATAAGAATTCACTATTTGACAAAAACTGCTGGGAAAATTAAAAACTAGTATAGCAGAAAGTAGGCATAGAACCCTACCTAATACCATATATATGAAATAAGGTTGAAATAGATTCATGATCTAGACATAAAGAATGATATTATAAACATATTAGAACATAGGTAGTTTGCCTCTCAGATTTGTGGAGGTAGAAGGAATTCATGACCAAAGAAGAACTACAGACCATTATAGATCATAAAATAGATAAATTTGATTATATTAAGTTAAAAAGATTTGTACAAACAAAACTAATACAGACAAAATTCAAAGGGAAGCAATAAACTGGGAAAACATTTTTATATGCAGAGAATCTGATAACGGCCTTACATTTCTAAAATATATAGAGAATTCAATCAAATTTGTAATAGTTAAAGTCATTCTCTAATTGATAAATGGTCAAAGGATATGAACAATTTTCAGATGAAGAAATTGAAGCTATTTATAGGTACATGAAAATGTGCTCCAAATCACTATTGAGCAGAGAAATGCAAATTAAGACAACTCTGAGATAACACTACACACCTTTCAGATTGGCTAAGATGACAGAAAAAGACAATAATGAATGTTGGAGAAGATGTGGGAAAACTGGGACATTGATACATTGTTGGTGGAACTGTACATGGATTCAACCATTTTGGAGAGCAGTTTGGAACTATGCTTGCTTCCAAGAGCTCTTGCAGATTGTCCTTTGCTTCTGCCTCTGCTTTCTTCAGTCTCCAGCCAGCCAAGTAGAAAATGGAATGAATCTCTCTTGCCTTAGAGAGAGGGCTTGTGGGCTTCCTCCCAGTATGCTCCTCTCCACCCCAGTCAATGTTCCGAAGTAACTCTCTCTAACCCGAAGTAACTCTCTTCTGAGAGAGGGCTTCTGGCTGAACTCATTTGACGCTCCCCTCTATATCTAATTCAGTGAACTCTCTCGGAGAGCCTCTGTCTGCTTCTTATATATGAGAGAGTGGGATTGTGGGATATCTCCCAGTGTGCTCTCTAGCCCTAAGAGCTTCAAGGGAGGTGTGAATTTGGATATCTCATACTAAACCCTGAAATGTGTGAACTCCAATGAGTAAAGGTGTGAACACAAGTATTGTATCAATTAGTTCTACTTAGTACCTTGTTTCAGGTTCTGGCCCAAAACATCTCCTTGTAAGATTAGATCAATAATCTATCAACTCTAATGAGTTAGCAGTTTGTAAAGATTCCAACAATATCTAGAGATATAGTTGTAAATCACAGCATGACATGGATGATATGTGATTGTCCTTCATTTTTGAAGAGGACCAAAATAACACCACTATGTTAAAGTCAAGTTACATTGTGTCTGACTTTGGTTGATCTGACCAATCGGAGCTCAGAATGCTCTACCACAGGTCAGGAACAAATAGTCCATATGAAGATTTGGGGTAGATTCTCTAACTTTGCACAACTAGCATAGTTTAGGGACAAGTAGTGATACCAGAAGTCAAGAAAAATAGGTTCCAGTCTTATCTACCTTAATCTATGATCCCAACACCAAATTAACATACTTTGTCTGACTTTTATGTAGAGATGATATAACATTATTGGGTAATTAGCACTAAAAATAGTAATTGATATGATCTAGCAGTCTCTTTAGATAGAAAAGAAGCTAATAGGAGATGTATTCTTGTTCGTGTTTTAAGAAATCAAGACTAAGTGGGTTTAATAAGCCAAGTGGAAAACACCTTTAGTATAAACAGTTCTATTAGATTAGAAGTCAAGGAGATTTTCTTGATAATATTTTATAGAAATATTATTTCTGATACATACAGAGCAATATTCATATATTTTATGAAGTTTGGAAAAGTAATGAATGGATAAAACATGAAAAATTCACAAGGGGCAAGATGAGGAATAAGTATAAAGAAATTACAGATTATATATAAAATTTCAGAATATAAATTTCAGAGTATATACGAATGTTCAATAAAAAAGTCCAGGATAGTTTTACTCATCTTATGCTATGATAATGAAAATCATAAGCAATTACATTCAAAACACAGGATTTATATATGTGCATTGAAGAAATTCAATTTCTATCAGGCTATGTCTGAACAGATTCCTCACAAAAGCCAGTGTTCAGTTTTCTCTCATTACTCTGTCTATAGAGTTAGTAATTATATTCCTGGACCAGAACTACTTTATGTAATAAGGAGTATTTTTAAAAATGTTATTGGAGTATGTCTAGCATACAATAAACAGAAAATAACATAAATGGTGGACCCAGAATGAATACATGTATAAACCATTCACCTCCTTGTTGTTAATACATAACATTTCATTAATTGTCCTTTTATTAATCCTAAAATATTGAGGATGAAATTTGCCATTCTTTTAATGATTGTATCATTGAAAACCATTTCAACTAGTTTTTTTTTTTAATTTGGTTTTTTTTTTTTTGTTTGTTTGTTTGTTTTTTTGATACTTGCCTCTATAATGTCAATTACCTTTGCTTTGCATTTCAGGTTTTTAATATTATTTTCTTATTTTTAGTATAATCAAAGCAAGTAAAAACCTCTTGAGACAAAAATTATTATACATTTTTAGATAACCACTTTATAAATTTATTTAAAGAAAAATCATTAGTTTCACTGTAAATGAAGCTTTTTATAGAATATTATTTTGAGTCAAATATTAAAATCTCTATTAGACAAAAAAACCTCAACAACATAGAAATACCTAAGGGGAAAATAGCCTATGTACTTTTAAAATATTCTTTATCTTTCTTAAATAAACTTAACTGCTAGATGGCAGAGTAGACACAATGCTGGACCTGACTCAAAAATACCTGTGTTCAATTTTGGATTTAACATTACCTGTATAATTCTGGGCAAGTAATTTAATTTCTACCTGCTTCATCATTCTCATATTTAAAATGGGAGTAAGAATAGCACCTACCTCTCAGAGTTGTTGGAGGATAAATTTAGATAACACTTAAAAACAGTCAATTAAAGTGCTATACAGATACATTAAACTTGTTCTGAACACTATCAGTCTGAATAAAATCATGGTCTACGATGAGCTTGATGTTAAGACTCACTTAAAAATTACAAATGAAGCTTTTTTGCATCACAGTAACAGCTGTTTCACAGCCCATCTATAACTATATGCTTCTTAGCCAGAAGCTGTAGGCATCTGAATTACATAGGTTAGAAGTCTCAGGCTTTCATCTCAAAAATAATAATAGTGTAAAAGTCCCTAACAATCTCAACCAACATATGCCTATCACAATAACAAGAGTTGAATAACTTTTCAAATGTTTGTTTCTTTCTCACTGGAGCTCCAAAGTGACAACATGACAACTTTCTTTTTTTTTTTCCTAGATGTTGTAAGTTTTCTATTTTTCACTCAAGTAAAATTTTGCACAGAAAGGAGTCTATCATACTTCAATTTCTGTAAATACTTGCTCCTAATTATGGAGGAAAAATATTACACAATTTCATGCAAACTATCAGTGCTCATTGAAAGTTAAATAAACAAAATAATATCCACATAATATGGTCACATTTATGTCTGAATATGCATTTTGCCATTGCCTCTGTTTTTGTGACCTAAATAAATCATTTATCTTTTCTGAGTCTTAATTTCCTGATCTTCCACAGTAAATAAAGGGTTTTAACTAAATGATAACCTTGAGCAATGCTGAAAGAACCTATTTTTTAAAACAAAGATATATCTTAAATGTACAAAAACATCAGATCTTAAAAACATATAGTAAGATACATAGTTTCTTCACAATTAGTATAATTAAAACTGTCATTATTATCCATTATACTTATTCATTAGTTAAAGCAATTGTTGTGTACTGCTAATTTTAATATGTAATTACAGGCATCATTCACTTATTCCTTCATTAAGTATCATTTCAAAAACTACTATATTCACAATATTATACTACTATACTTCAAGAAAGGATGTCAAAAGGAAGGGAAAGGTGAAGGGAAAAGATAAGGGAGGGATCTCTTATTTAAGTGAGTGAATCACTTAAATTCATGGGTTTAGGTGAATTTAAATTCAAGGGTGAAGGAAGGTTAAGTAATAGTAAAGCAAGTTAAGAAACAGAATTATAATTGGAGAGTTATCAGGGATAGAGAATAAAAGATATACACAAACACTATGACAAGGATCAGGAGCAGAATTTCTTAGGAAAAAAAAGTACAGCTTTTAATCATTGATATTAGACAAATTCAAACCTAAAGATCCAATCTTTGTTCTCAGCAGATAAGAAAGAAAAAGCTATAAGGAAGCACAGAAAAGACACTTAGGAAGAAATTTCTTTTATTATTATATAAGCTCTCTTGAAACTGAAATTTATTGTTATTTTGAATCCTCCTTGTATCTGTTAGGCACATGACAATGTTTTGTTTTATTTCATTTTGTAACTTTCCTTTTCTGTTCTTTTTTCTATTGTTTTTTTTTTTTAAATTTGTATTTAGTTCAATACATTTTTTTTAAAAAAGAAAAAAATGCTCTAAATCTCTATTGATTAGAGAAATACCCATTAAAACAACTAAGTTACCATCACACGGCTATCAGATAGAAAAATATGATAGATAAATGAAAAAAAAGTTGTAGAAAATGTGGAAAAAATATGCATTGTTGCTAGAGTTATAAACTGATCCAATCATTCTGGAAAGGAATTTGGAACTATGCCCACAAAGTTATAGAACTGTGCGTACCCTTTGATTCAGTAACACCATTACTAGGTCTGTATTTCAAAGAGATCATAAAAATGGAAAAGGGTTCATATGTACACATACACACACACACACACAAAAAAAAAATTGTAGCATCTCTTTTTTGTGGTAACAAAGAATTAGAAATTGAGGATATACCCATCAATTGGGGAATGGATGAACAAATTGTGACATACACATATAATGGAACATTATTGTTCTGTAGGATATAATAAAGAGGCAGATTCTTGAAAAACCTGGAAAGACCTACATGAATTGGTATTGATGAAATGAGAAGAATCAGGAGAATATTATAGATAGTAACAGTAACACCATGCAATGATCAACAAAGTTTGACTTAGGTCTTCTCAGAAATACCACAATACAAGACAGTTACAAAAGGATCATGAAATAAAATCCCATCCACAGCCAGTGAAAGAACTACAGAGTCTAACTGCAGAGTGAAATATATTGTTTTCAATTTATTTTCGTTTTTGGTGACATTTCCTTTTTGTTATGTTTCTTCTTTCTCATTATGACTAATGTGAAAACATTTTCCCATGACTGCACACATATAACCTATATCAGATCACTTGCCATATTGTGAAGGACTGAGGCAGGCAGGGAGGAAGAAAAAATTGGAACTTAAAATTTTACAGAAATGAATGTTGAAACTATCTTTAAATGTAATTGAAAAAATTATAAAATAATATTTACAAATTGAATTCCCATTAATCTGACAATGGCTGAACAAATAGTAGTATGCAAATATGATAGAATATTACTTCATTATTAGAAATGATGAATAGAAATTATTTCAGAAATACCTGGGTATATTTATATGAACTAATGAAAAGTAGTGTCAAAATTTTCATTGTGATGACAGAAATATAGAGGAAATGCATTTTATAAGATGACAAAACAATGTAGTGACCAATTATAATTTGAGAACTGATGACAGAAATGCTACATTTCAGCAGAAAGATGATGAATTAAAGGTATAAAATTTCTGTAATGAATAACGAATGGATGATTTATTTTGTGCATGCAGGTATGTGTATGTGTATGTGTGTATGTATCAAAAGAGATTGTTCCTATTGGGAAAAGTGTATGGTTGGTACATAGCTGGTTAGATAAATAGATGCAAAAAAATTAAAAGGTCATTATTAAATCTTATAGTAATACAGAGAAAAAAGGGAAAAATAATTCAAAAGAGGAAGCAAATAGGTCAATTGTCTTCCTATTGCCTTCAATTTTAATATAAATTTAAACAAAGCTTAAAATCTATCTATATATATGTATAAATATATGTACATCTTATATATGCATGTATATATAAACAATCTTATATGAAAGATTTTTGCTTGCATAAATCTTTATATTTTGATGCTTATCAAGTTATTACTAAAAATAAAATGCAAAAAAAAATTGTTTGGCAGCTGTTTAGGAAATGGATTGGAGTCAGGAAAGACTGGATACAAGGAGACCAATTAGAAGGATCCTGCAATATTCAAAAGGTTATGAGAACATGAACTTGGTTCTTGCAATATTCAAAAAGGTCAAGAGAGTGTGAACTAGAGTGTTGATTATGTGAATGGAAAGTTGAGGAGAAATATAATAGATGTAGTAAAAGTAAAAATGACATACTTGAGCAACTGAATGAATGAATATATGGAGTGAGGGAGGAGAAATTGAATATGATACCAAGATTATGAAAATACATTATTAGAAGTATCATGGTTTACTTGAAAAACTGGGAAGTTGGAAAAACATTGGGTTTGAGGTCAAAGATAATCTCAAGGAAATTCAGAAAGGTACTTTATTAAATCTCTGTTTCTAAATCTTGGGAAAATGGATTTCAATAGGTTCATGAATCTTTTGATTAAAATTCTGTAGTCAGTTCAAGACATAATAGGAAGCTCTAAAAATGAAACTGAAAACATGAAAAGCAATAAATCTAAGAGGAGGAAAGGAATACATCGTTTAGAGAGAGTTGTGTAGCTGTACAGAAAGCTCAATGACCAACTAAAAAAATGTAGAAGCAAGAGCATGTAATCAAGGATAAATTTTTTTTCCAAAGAAAGGGGAAAGGGGGAGAGAGAAAAATAGCATAGTGGTGGCAAAAATTAGCACTATTCATTAGCAATTGTGATCATGATATCTTTCCAGAATTATAGTTATAATACTTTTATTGTTATAATTTTAAAACTATTCTCAACTGGGAAAAAATATCACTATACATTTACTTACATAAGAATTTTGACTATAATTAATGGACATTTCCAAGATTGTTCAGTTTCTTATAGCTAAGATAAACTTTCACATTTATTTCAAGTATGAAGAGGATTGTAGAGGAAGCCATGACACTCAGCTTCCATTGTATTTTTCATCTTTGGACTAAGTAGTGTTGGACTCTGTGCACTTCTAGTAGGACATGGCATTTCAAGCAGGAGTTTCTGCCCTCAGAGTGTTCTGTCCCTTTCACAGGTCAGGCTGAGGGTTTACAACCATTCATTGTTCTCAAGATTTATGATGTGAGGTAAGATCTGTTAACTATTCTCTTTGTCTGAGCAAGTTTCTGATTCAGGTTTGAGTCTTTCAGCTCATCCTTGATTGGAAATTTCAATAGTCTCTTGTTGAACTTAATCACCATTAGCTTATTGGGAGGCTCAGCAGACTCACAATGACTATACTATTGATTTCCTTTTATCGTAGAATTTATATTTTATCTGTTTTACTGTAAGTCTACATGCTGGAGTAAAGATATTTTTTTTGAATACCTGTTGTGTGAATAACACAAATAGTTTCTACAATTTGTTCTTTGCTTTGTACACAACTAGGATCCACTCCTCTCTACCCTGGATCTATAACTATTAGACAACAGAACTGCCATATGGTATCAATTATTGCCCATAGGACTAATTCAGGGATACTTTGAAATCTCTTTCTATTTTGGGGCTTCTTGACCTTGTTCACTGTTTCAGTTTTTTGTTTTTTTTTTTTTAGTCCTAGACTACTACCATGTAGGTGCCTGAACAGATTCTGTCCTCAGTCTTTATAGACTCCTCAGTTTGGATGAATTATTAGAGAAAATCCACAGAGAAGATAAGTGAGGCCTAGAGGACAAATGACTCAAATTACATCATTGTCTGTAAGGCCCTCTGAGCTGGAAAAAACAAAGTGGTTCCATGACTTTTCCTTCTTTTTTTTTTTTTTTTTGATAAAATTGTTTTGAATTATTAGAGGGAAGTAAGATGATACTGTTATTTCTCACTCTGCCATCTTGAGTACTGTTATATAAAAATTAGCAATGTTTGGGGTAAATTTTTGGTACTTTGTAATAAAGATCTAGAGAAAATTTGTGTCTGGACATCCAGTAGGGTTGTCATATATGTGAAAAAGATTCCCAGGGCACTTGTTGTGCCATGTATTTGAAATAGATACTCAACATGTTCTGTCAAAAGCTCTCAAAAAAAACCAGTCAATTGTGTTATAAGGCAATCATAGAAAACTTATGACCACTATAATTTGATTTCATACCTAGTTTTTGTATAAGTTGACCTTATTATACCACTTCCTTACATATCTTTTTCCCCCAAACCTAATTAAATCTAACTCATTGATGCCTTGTGCCTTTAATTTCTTGTTGGGCATAGTGTAACTCCTGAGTTCAAACTATTGTCTTCTATCTGTTCCAAAGCAACAAATTACACCTGTGTTAACATCATACTTTCCTACTCATCGATGTGTAAAATCTTTGGTGCAATCTCCCTTTTGTCCTTAGGTTTCCCATCTCCTGCTCTATTTCTCCTTGAGAGAAGAAGAAAATCTTACAAGCAATGGAACTTTTCCTCTTGTTCAGGTTCAACTTCCTTCTCCACATATGTTCTTTGCCACCTAATTTTCACTCCTTAGATGAAAGAAAAGTAATGAGCAGTGTACTCTCTCTAAATAGGCACCTCCTATCTTATATGACAGTTATTATAGAACAGATATTCTACCATTCTCTAAGTAGATCATCCTACCATCTGCAAAGATTGATAGTTTTATTTCCTCATTGTCTATTCTAATTCCTTAATTAATTTTTCTTTCTTAATTCTAAAGCCAAGATTTCTAGTACAATTGTGAATAACAGTAAGGATAATGGGCATTTTTGTTTCACCCTGATATTATTGGGAATGAATCCAGCTTCTCTCCTTTATAAGCATTTTGTGCTTTGGGTTTTAGATAAATACTGTTTATTATTTTAAGTAAAGCTCCCTTTACCCTATGCTCTCCAGTGTTTGTAATAGAAATAGGTGCTGTATTATTTCAAAAACTTTTTCTGCATCTCTTGAGTTTATATGATTTCTGTTGATTTTGTTACTTAGATAGTCAAATATGGCAATAGTTTTCCCAATATTGAACCAACCTTGCATTTCTGGTATAAATGCCACTCAGTCATAGTGTATTAAACTGCTGTTAAATTACTGTAATCTGTTTGCTAATATTTCTTAAAATTTTGGCATCACATTGTTGGTGGAGTTGTGAATGAAGCCAACCATTCTGGAGAGCAATCTGGAATTATGCCCAAAAAGTTATCAAACTGTGCATGCTCTTTGATCCAGCAGTGATACTACTGGGCTTATATTCCAAAGAAATACTAAAGAAGGGAAAGGGACCTGTATGTGCCAAAATGTTTGTGGCAGCCCTGTTTGTAGTGGCTAGAAGCTGGAAAATGAATGGATGCCCATCAATTGGAGAATGGTTGAGTAAATTGTGGCATATGAATGTTATGGAATATTGTTCTGTAAGAAATCACCAACAGGATGAATAGAGAGAGGATTGGCGAGACTTACATGAACTGATGCTAAGTGAAATGAGCAGAATCAGGAGATCATTATATACTTCAACAACGATACTGTATGAGGATGTATTCTGATAGAAGTGGATTTCTTCGACAAAGAGAAGATCTAATTCAGTTCCAGCTGATCAATGATGGACAGAAGCAGCTACACCCAAAGAAAAAAACACTGGGAAATTAGTGTAACTGTTTGCATTTTTGTTTTTCTTCCCAGGTTATTTTTACCTTCTGAATCCAATTCTTCCTGTGCAACAAGAGAACTGTTCGGTTCTGCACATATATATTGTATTAGGATATATTATAATATATTTAACATGTATAAGACTGCTTGCCCTCTAGGGGAGGGGAAGGAGGGAGGGAAGGGAAAAATTGGAACAGAAGTGAGTGCAAGGAATAATGTTGTAAAAAAAGTTACCCAGACATTTGTTCTGTCAATAAAAAGTTACAATTAAAAAAAATTGGCATCGATATTCATTAGGGAGATTGGTCTGTAATTTTCTTTCTGTTTTTTGGTTCTTCCTGGTTTAGGTCATATTTGTGTCATATAAAGAATTTGTCACTAATATTATTTTACCTATTTTTACCTATTTTTCCAAAGAGTTTACATAGTACTAGAATTAATTGTTCTTTAAATGTTTAGTAGAATTCACTTGTGAGTCCATCTAGCCTTGGAGATTTTTTTTAAGCCAGTTCATTAATTGCTTATTCAATTTAGTTTTCTAAAATAGGACTATTTCAGTAATTTATTTCCTCTTCTGTTAATCTGTGCAATTTATATATTTGCAAATATTTATGTATTTTGGTTAGATTATCTAACTTGCTACTCTAGGATTGGACAAAATAGCTCACAATTATTGTTTTAATTTCTTTTTCATTGGTGGTAAATTCAAACTTTTCATTTTTGATGCTGGTGATTTGGATTCTTTCTTTCCATTTTCTAATCAAATTAACCAAGGATTTATTTATTTTGTTAGTTTTTTCATAAATCCAATTCTTAGTTTTATGTATTAGTTCAATAGATTTCTTAATTTCAATTTTATTAATTTCTCCTTTGAGTTTAACATTTTCAAATTTGCTATTTAATTGGGAGTTTCTTATTTGCTCTTTTTCTAACTTTTTAGTTGCTTGCACAATTCATTGATTTCCTTTTTCTCTCTTTTATTCATTTAGCTATTTAGACATATAAAATTTTCCCTAACAACTGTTTTGGCTGCATTCTATCGATGGTACCCTTCATCGAAATGTACTTTTCTTCCTTATCTCTTATAATAAGATCTATTTTTACTTTTGCTTTACCTGATATTAGAACTGTTAGCCCTGCCTTTTTTTTTTTTTTTTTACTTTATCTGAAGAATAATAAATTATGTTCCAGCCTTTTACCTTTACTCTGTAAGGGTCTTTCCGTGTCAAATTGTTTCTTTTAAGCGACATATTGTAGGAATCTGGTTTTTAATCCTCTCTGCTATTTGCTTTGGTTTTGGGGGAGAGTTCATCCCATTCACATTCACAGTTATGAATACCAGCTCTGTATTTCACTCCATCATATTTTCTCCACTGTATATACTCTTGTTCTCTCTTTCTACCCTGTTCTCGGTCATATGTTGTTGTTGTTGTTGTTGTTGTTGTTGTTGTTGTTGTTGTTGTTGTTGTTGTTGTTGTTGTTTTACCTACCTCATGCATTACCTTCTTTCCTATCATTCCTCTTATGCTCTTACTGATGATGTCTTTTTTTATCCATCCTACCCACTGCCATATATTCTTTCATCCCTCCCTCTTTCTCCTACTTTTTCCCTTTTGTTTCTACCCTCCTTTCTATCCTGCTCCTCCTTTTCCCCCCTCTTTCTCTTCCTACTTTTTTATGGGGATATACAAATTTCTATACCAATTGAATGATTAAATTTTCTCTTAAAGCTAAAACTGATGAGATCATGTTTCAGATAATGTTCTTTCCTCTTCCTTCTTTTCCTCAATTATAATATGTCTTTTGCATCTCTTCATGTGAACTAATTTTCCCATTATTCCTCCCCTTTCCTCTTTTTCCAAAACAGACATTTTTCCATACTTTTATGTCTTTTTCTCTGATGTCTTACATCAAGGACCATTCCCAACCATACCATCGGTTCATGTGATGTCTCTCTCTGTCTGCCCCAGTAACAGATAAAATTCTCAAAAGTTTTCCAGAGTTACAGATAGTTTTCCTATCTAGGGATGTAGAGAGTTTAACCTTTAAATATTTACCTTTCTGTAGTATTCTTGATTCCTGTGTTTGTAGATTAAGTTTCCTATTTAGTTGTTGTTTTTTTTTTTTTCAATAGAAATGAAATCTTTTGCTTCATTGAAGTTCCATCTTCTCCCCTGAAAGATGATGCTGAGTCTTACTTTGCCTTTTGGAATATAGTAACCCAAATACTCTTATGTTCTATGTAGAAGCTGTTAGACTTTGGTAATTCTGACTGTTGCTCCTTGATAGTTGAATTGTTTTTGTCTGGTAGCTTGCAGCAGTTTTTTTCTTGAGATTATAGTTTTGGAGTTTCACAACTATGTTTCCTTGCATTTTCCTTTTGGCATCTCTTTCTTAACTAAGGTGATTGATGGATTCTTTCAATGAGTATTTTCCCTTTTGTTTCTAGAATATTGGGGCAATTTTCCTTAATAACCTCTTATAGAATACTATCCAGGCTCTTTTATTGATCATGGCCTTCAGGTAGACAAATAATTTTTGAATTGACTCTTCTGGATCTATTTTGTAGGTCACTGTTTTGCCAAGAAAACATTTCACATTTTCTATCATTTTTAATTATTTTAATTTGTTTGATTCTTTCTATCTCACAGAGTTATTAGCTTCCATTTGACCCATTCTAGTTTTTAATATGTGATTTTCATCAGTTATCTTTTGTATCTCCTTTTCCATTTAGCTTTTTAAGTTCTTTTCTTCAGACAATTTTTCCTTCCTTTTCCAAACTGTTGTCTTTTTCAATAATACCTCTCATTTCTTTTCTCATTTTTCTGTCTACCTCTCTTATTTGCCTTTGGAAGTCTTTTATGAGCATTTCCAAGAAGCTTCTTTGGGCTGGAGACCAATTTACATCACTCTTAGAGATTTCTTCTGTGGATATTCTGTCCTTGTCTTGATTTCTGATTTGGTCTGCCCAGTTATCATAATAATTTTTTATGTTAAGTGGATATAAAGTGGAGTTCTGCTCCTGGGCTAATGGTGGTATTTCCCCAAGCTTTCTGAGCAGCTCTGATCCTTGCCTTTGTGCATAGAAGCACCTTGTGTTTGTAAGGGTTAACTTTGCCTGCTCAGTTTAGGAAAAGGTAAGTTTCCTTGAGCCTTCTGAACTGGGTCTGGAATCAGCCATACTGATGTGTTCCTCTACTGAGCCAATACTGAGCATCTAAGTTGATTTGTTGTGTGTGATTAAGATCCTTTCACCAGCTTTCTCAGAGTCTATCTAACCTGGTCTGAACATCCTTTTCACCCCAGTGAAACTGAGCTTTCTTCAATTTTTTGCCTGTCTGTCTTGAAATGGAGAATGGTTTCATTTTTTCAGACTGTTCAGAGGCTTGGTTTCAGGTAGTTTTTGACAGAAACAGAAAAAGCTCAAGCAGCTTCCTAACTTTACTCTTCCATCTTGGCTACACCCCCAGAAGCACTTGGAAAATAACTCCTTAAAAGTTAGAATTAAGCAAATGAAGATGAATGACTTTATGAGAAATCAAGTTATAATAAAGCAAAACCAAAATTTTTTTTAAAAAATTAAAAGATGTGAAATATCTCATTGGAAAAACAACTGATGTGGAAAATAAAACCAAGAGACATGATTTAAAAATTATTTCTACCTGAAATTCATGTTTAAAAGATAAGTGCCAAGACATCATCTTTCAAGAAATTATCAAGGAAATTTTTTCTGACGTTCTATAACTAGAAGGTAAAAAAGAAATTGAAAGAATGCACCAATCACTTCCTGAAAGAGATCCTAAAATGAAAACTCCCAGGAATATTATAGACAAACTTTGAAACTCCCAGGTCAAGTAGAAAATATTTCAAGTATCCAGAAAGAAATAATTCAAGTATGGTGGAGCTATAGTCATGATCACAAAATATTTAGTAGTTTCTACATTAAAGGATCAGAGAACTCGGAATAAAATATTCTGGAGAGCTGTGGAGATAGAATTACAACCAAGTATCACAACTAGCTATAATCTTTGAGAGGAAAAGGTGGTTCTTCAATGAAATAGAGGATTTTCAGGTATTCATAATGAAAAGACCAGAAATGAATGGAAAATATGATTTTCAAATAGAGGACTCTGGAGAAGCATAATGAGGTAACCAGAATAGTGGCTAAGGGACTAAGGGACTTAATAAGGTTTCCCTGTTTTCTTGTAACTCATTAGAATTTTTTCAATATTATGTCAGTTTGATGAAGTAATATATATATACACATACATATATATGTATGTATATATATATATATATATATATATAGCAAAGAGCACATGTGTGAATTGAATATTAAAGGATAATATTTTTTAATGATGAAGTCAAGTGGTGAGAGAAGAATATACTGGGGAAAAAGAAAGGGAGAAGTGAAATGGTGCAAATTATCTGCGATAAAAAGAGGCAAAAAAAGCTTTTCAGTGCAAGGGAAGAGGGGAGCAGAGGATGAGTGAGTGAAACTTACTCTCATCAGAATTATCTCAAAGAGGAAATAACATACATACTCAATATGGGTATAGATATCTATATTACCCTGCAAAAAAATAGGAGGGGAATGAGATATGGGAAGGGGGGAGGAGTGTGGATAATAAAAGAGGGGGCATATTTTGTGAAGGAGTGATCAATAGCAAAACACTTTTGAGTAGGGACAGGATGAAAGTAGAGAGAGAATAAAAGAGGGCAAATACAGTTAGCAATAGTAATTGTAAAAATACATTTGAAACAAGTTTCTCTGATAGGGTCTTATTTCTCAAAAATAAAGAGAACTGATTCAAATTTATTTTTTAAAAATAAGTCACGCCCCAATTGCTAAATGATCAAAAAATATGATCTGTGCTAAAAGGGCTACAACTTAGTGCATATTCTTTGATGTAAAAACATTACTAAGCATTAATAACAAAAGAGCTTTTAAAAATGAAAAATGATCTATATGTAAAGAATTAGTCAGCAGTTCTCTTCTCAGTATAAAAATATGGAAATTAAAGGGTTGCCACTAATTTGGGGAATTGCTCAGTAAGTAGCATATGTTTGTGAAGGAATTATGAGCAAAATGCTCTCAGAAAAAAAAAAAAAACCTGGAAAGTTCTCCAGGAACTTAAGCAAAGCATAATGTACTGTACACAAAGTAATAGCAATGTTCTGGGAGACCAATTGTAAATGGCTTTGCTATTCTCAGCAGTATAATTCACAACTACTCTGAAGGACTTATGATGAAAAATCATATCCATGCTCAGAGAAGGAAGTGATTGCATATGAATTTACAATAAAGAATTCTCTTTCTCTCTCTGTCTCTCTGTCTCTCTCTCTCTCTCTCTCTGTCTGTCTGTCTCTCTCTCTCTGTCTCTTTCTCTCTTTCTCTTTCTCTCTCTCCCTCTTTCCTTCTCTCCTATCTATTTGTTGAGGATCATGCCTAAGTGCAAATTCTAGAGAGATTGTAAAGGGTTAAAGGGGATTGTACCATTAAGAGTCGGGTCAGTTCTCCAAAAGAAGCCACAGCTGTGAATCATAACACACTTGAAAGAATTGCAAATCAGCCTTTACTGACACAGATGTTGCTTGTGAATTGGGAATGAAATAAATTAGAAATCGGAGGGAAGAGGAGAAAGGTCATAAAATGTAACTCCCTCTCAGTCTCCTTGTATTGTTATTATCCTCTTACATGAAGGGAACTATTCTGTGGGTCAGAATTAGTTCCCCAGTAGTCTCTAGCAGGTGGCTTCCATAAACCCAGCAGCCACTGCCAGGTTGTTCCGGTAACATCTATCTAACTTTTCTTTAAACTTTATTTGTCTTTAGGGTTTTAATTTTTATGACCATGGGGAAAATATATTTTTTTCACAACATGAATTTTATAGAAATGTTTTGCATAATTTCACATGTGGTTTCTAAATAGTGGGTGGGGATATGGAAGAGGAACTGGAACTAGAAAACTTTACAAACAAATATAAAATAATTATTTAAATGTCAAAAGGGAAAATTTTAAATAAATGAATCAAATGACTAAAAAAGAAAGTAACATTTTGAAGGAAGTAACATATTGAAGGAAGCTAAGAAGGAAACATAGATAAACAGGATTGCTTTAAAAGTAACATAGAGGAAATTCAGAAGGAAAAAAAAATAGATAAAGAAAATAATTTTGAAAGTAAAATATTGAATGTATTTATGTTTTTATTGTATGTTAAATTCAGATAAAAATAACTAATAAAATTGTTTAAGATTAGAAAAGAAATGGGGAGAAAAATCCAGGGAAGAATAGGATGCATTATAAAGCAAGATTGGCCAAATGGAAAGAGCACAAAAATGCACTGAAGCAAAAAACTCTTAAAAATAGTACTGACCAAATGGAAAAGGAGGTACAAGCTACTAAAAAAATAATGATTTAAACACTAGAACTGAGTAAATTGAACTTAATGAATTTATGAGTAATAAAAACCTGTTTGGTACTGGCTAAGAAACAGTGGTGGAAAAGTAAAATAGGTTATGTATAGAAAATAATAGTAAATTGTGATAGTCAAATACTGTTTGATAAAGCCAAAATTTCTAGATTCTGGGATAAGAGCTTATTATTTCACAAAAACTGTTGAGCAAACTGGAAAGTAATTTGGCAGATGCCAGATATAGAACAACATTTCACACTCTATAATAAAATAAGATAAAATGGAGGGCATAAAAGAGATCGAACACTATGAAATGCAAAATATATAATTTTGATTACATTAAATTAGAAAGCTTTTGCACAAACCACACAAATACTCCTGACAGTGCCCCCTGAATTCAAGTGATCATAAAAAAAAATTAAAAAAAGAGCCCACACATACAAAAATATTTTTAGCAGTAATTTCACAGTTACAAAGAATTGGAAATTGAATGGGTGTCCATTATTTGTTGAATGAATGAACAAGTTGTGGTCTATGAATGTAATGGACTGCTATTGTGCTGTAAGAAAGGATGAGCTGATGGATTCAGAAAAAAATGTGAAGAATCACATGAACTGAACTAATATTCAATGAATTGAGGGGAAGCAGGAAGACTCAATATACAGTATTAGCAACACAGATGATCAAGTATGTCAGACTTAGCTCTTCTCCATAATGCAAAAATCAGATACTATTAGAAAACACTCTTATGGAAAATATTATTCATATTCAAAGAAAGAAGTATAGAGTCCAAATGCAAATTGAATTATACTATTCTCAATTTGTTGTTTTATTTTTTTTTTCTTTTCCATTGTTTTCTCTTTTTGGTTCTCATTTTTTTTTTATTTACATGATAAATGTGTAAATATATTTGATATTATTGTAAAGGTATAATCTATGTCTGATTGTTTATCATTTTGGGGAAAGGTAAGGAGACAGAAAGAGGGAGGAAAAATTGCAATTGAAATATTTTAATGAATTATTTTATTTTTATTACACATTATGAATCATGTTAGGAAAGAAAAATCACAGCAAAAGGGAAAAACAATAAGAGAAAAAAAGAAAAAAATGAACATATTATGTGTTGATTAACATTCAATCTCCATAGTTCATTTTCTGATTGCATATGGCATTTTCTATCCAAAGTCTATTGGGATTGCTTTGAATCACGGAACCATTGAAAAGAACCAAGTTTTGCATAATTAGTCATTTGACATTCTTACTATTATTTACAATGTATTCCTGATTCTCTGCTTTTTGAGATCAGCATCAGTTGTGTAAAAGGCCTTTCTAAAATCAACTTGTTCATCATTTTTTATAGAACAATAATATTCCATTACGTCAATATACCATAATTTGTTCAGCCATTCCCCAATTGATGGACATCTACTTATTTTACAATTCTTACAAAAAAGAGCTACCACACACATTTTTGCCCGTGTGGGTCCTTTTCTCTCTTTGAGGGTTTCCTTGGGATACAGATTCAATAGTGGTACTGCTGGGTAAAAGGGTATGCATACTTTTATAGCCCTTTGGACATAGCAACTCAACATCTTACAAAAAATGATTGTTGAAAACTATCTTGAAATCTAATTAGAAAAATCTGTATTTATATCTATACATATATATTCATATATATATTCATATATCTGTGTATGTCTGTGTGTGTGGCCAGTACCAAAAAGTTTGGGTGATTGTTGCTTGATATTGTCATTTTAAATGTAATACAAACCAAGTCATCTTCATTTGCTTTTTTAAATTAATGCCCTTGAAATTCTTGTTCTTGAAGATGAATAGTGGTATTTTTTTTCCCTAGCTCTATCAATAATTTTGGAAGATTGTGGTGAAAATAAAAATATAAATTAAATTACATATGTTTGTGTATTATTCCTTCTTTGAGCTGAATCTAATGAGAGTAAAGTTCAAACAATGCTCCTCCCCTCTCCTTTTATCCCTCTATTATAACAGATCTTTTCCACTTCCTGTGACATTTTTTTCTGCCTTCCTGTTTCCTCTTCTCCTAGGATAATCCTTTTTTCAGCCCTTAATTAATTTTTTTAATCATCACATCAAATTCAACTTATATCCTCTCTATAAGTGTACTCCTAATTTCCCTAATAAAAGAGATGTAGTTCAAATCTTCCTATGTACCATTTTCCACTGTTTATTTTTTAATACTTCTCTTGTGTCTTATATTTAAGATTACATGTTCTTTGCATTTCTGGTCTTTTCATCAGAAAATTTTAAATATTCTCTATTCATTGCCTTTCCAACTCTTTTGCTTCCCGTAATATCATATTCAAAGCCCTCCAATTCTTAATCATAGTAGCTACTAAGTCCTGTGAAATTCTTGCTGTGACTTTTTAATATTTGAATTGTTTCTTTTTGGCTGCTTCCAGTATATTATTTTTGACACAACAGTTCTGAAATTTGGCTATAATATTCCATGTTGTTTTCATTTTGGAATCTCTGTCAAAAAGACTTTTAATTTGTAAGAAATTATTTTATTCAGTTACCTTTTATAACTGCTTTTTTCATTTGTGTAATTCTACTTTTTAAGAAGTGGTTTTATTTAGTGGAATTTTGTTTCTAATTCACCAATTCTATTTTTTCCCCCAAGACAATTGGACTCAAGTGACTTACACTTGAGAGTCACACAGGTAGGAAGTATTAAGTGTCTGATGCTGGATTTGAACTCAGATTCTCCTGTATATGGCTGTTGCTCTATCCACTATGCCCTCTAGCTACCCCATCAATTCTATTTTTTAAAGAATTATTTTGTTCAGTTAATTTTTATGTTCCCTTTTTTTAAGCTGTCTACTTTTTTTTAAACCACAATGCTCCCTACATAACTTTCATTCTTTTCCCAATTTTTCTTTCACCCCTCTTACTTTATTTTTTTAAATCCTCTTCAATTTCTTCCAAGAAATTTTTTGGACTTCAGATGAATCCATATCCTTCATATATCATTTTGAGACTTCATATGTACAGTTTGACAGTGCTGTCCTATTCTTTTGTGTTTTGATCTAGTAGCTTTCTATGGTTAGGGCACTTTTTTTCTTTCTTGTTCATTTATTAGTCTCTGTTATTCTTAAAGTCGAGCTCTACTGCTGGGACAGAGCTTCTTATGCTTAGATCCAAGAACCTGGTCACTGGTTTTATGCACTGGGATCTGAGCTCTGGCAGCTTGATCACTATGTTAGTGTGGATCAACTTAGTTTTGTCTATTATTCCTTGAGTTCCTTCTGTACTAGTGATTAAAGGCTTTAAAACTCTCATGTCACTGTCCTGCTGAATTAGGATAGAGAAGCCTTGGTTGCTGTTCTATGCTTTGACTAAGACCCTCCCCTCTGACTTACCCAGGTTTAACTGCATTTCTTTTTCACCAAAATGAAACAGCTCTTTCCTAAAGTCTTTCTAACTTTCCTTAAACTGGAAAATTGTTTCTCTCCATTTTTTTGTAGGTACTGTAGCTTCAGAATCCCTTTACAGGCTTGAATTAATGTTGTTTTCCAAGGAAACTGGGGAGAGCTGAAGCATCTTTCTAGCTTTTCTCCATCATCTTAGCTCTGCCCTTTAGAAATAACTTTTTAATTATTCTAAATTAAACATAAAGCTATGTCATGTTTTTTAAAATAACTCTATTCAGCACTGTTATGGAGGAAATCTGTTCAGATGCTCTCTTTGCATATATCATTATATTGATTCTAGTAACCCCTTGAATAGTGCAGAATTTCACTAACTGTATGCATATTGCTTCAAAAATATAGAGAATAATTAGTAATAGATAGTTAACTATGAAGTGTTCTTCCAAATTCATGATGGATGTTCTTCATGTGCCTTATGTTTTCCATCAGGCCAAACATTTTTGAGATAGTATGCATACCATTTATGAATTACAAGTGGGGAGAGGTATCTTAAAAATCACTGCATAAAAAATTACTGCATAAGAAAAATGGGCTATGTTAGGAAGTAGTGGATTCTCTCTCTACCTAATTGTGGTCTTTCACCATCACCCACAATTACTATTGAGGAGATTCTTAGTCAGGCAGTGGTTAGATAAGATAAACTTTGTACATCTATATGAATATGTGAAGAGATTTCCTTACATCAACCATTGTAGTTGTGCATAAATGTACAAATATGTAGTGGGCATAAATGATTTTCTATTCAAAAAAATTCTTAAGATCATTAATTCCTACATCCTCACTTTACAGAGGGGAAAACTGAATCTGAGAGGGGTTAAATGACTTTCAGATATAAATCACTTAATAAATGCCTGTTGACTTGATTTGCCTTATTCAATGTCCCATTTCATGGATGAGGAAACCAAAAGTTAAAGGCGTAAAGAAACTTGTCAACATTCCCCTAGTTAACATATGTAATCACTGGAATTGGAAACTAAGTTTCTCCAATGTAAATATAAGGCTCATTCCACTACATCCCACTGGGCTTTGAAGCTGATTATTCTTGATCCTTTGAGGCTGGAAGTCTTAGTCAGATTGGCAGAATAGTTAAGTACTAAATTTTCAATTAATTAAACTCCTGTTCTTAAAGATATGTATTTAAATTAAACTCAAACACTTAATGAATGTTTGTTCAATTGTCACTTCCATACAAATCAGACTTTTATATCCAATCATTGTTCTCTTGAGTTTCAGTCCTACATCACAGATTGCCATTAGACATTTCCCATTGGATATTCCATAGGCATTTCCAATTCAATATTTCCAAAAAAGAACTCATTAATTTTCTGTTAAAGCTGTACTTGTTCTAAACTTCTACATTTCTACTACTGTTCTAATAACTTAGGCTTGCTATCATAGTCTCATCCTCACTCTATCGCATTACATATAACTAATAAATTGTTACATCTAGCTGCTACTCTCTCCAAAATGTATCTATTATTTGCTCCATTCTCTTTACATAGACAGCCACCAACCTACTTCTGGCTCTTTTTATCCTTCACCTCGGTTATGATAATAGCTTCCCTTTTAGTTTTCTGGACTACTTTATCTCATCTATTATTTTTAAAGCTATCAATATAATATCTCTAACGCATAGATCTGACCATATGAATTCTCTACTCAAATATATTAGATTCTTTAGTATCATTTAAAAAAAAATCTTCTCTTTGTTATTTAAAGTCATTCACAAGGTTATTTTAAACAACAACTTTTCCAGACTTATTAAATATTGGTCCCCTTATCACACTATATGGGCCAATGAAAACTGACTGTTTTTCCATTCCTTTAACAGGAAATATAATTTCCATTCTCTATATGGGAAGTTGCATCTCCCCTTTACTCCCCAATCCAATCAATTCCAACTCAACCACCTATTAAAATTCAAAGGCTTCTCAAAGTTCAACTCAAGCATTATTTTCTACATGGAAATTTTGCTGGTCCTCCTAGCTAATTATACCTTCATACCCCTCCAGGTCACCATATGTTATTTTTGTATATATTTTATATATAGTTATAGACATCTATAATAATTCTCTCCTCAACTAAATCTAATTCCTTGAGACCAAGAATTTTCTAATTTTTATCTTTGTATTTCTAGTACATAGCTCAGTATCTAGCACTTAATATATGTTTTTTCTTTAATCAAATATTTATTTTATTCTGAAATAAAACAAGCATTTCCATAATATAGTAGAACAGCAACAACAACAAAAAAAGATGATTTTATATGAAATTATAAATCCATTATGGGCAACTTGCTATTACTTTTAAATATACTATGAAGTTACCATGTAACTTTTTTTTTTCTTCCCTAGACTTGATTACCATTATACACATACACACATACACACACACACAATCATCCTATACATATTTCTATTTATTAGATGCAAATATCAGTTTCCTTCATATGTTCTTTATAATTATTTTGGATATTTATAATAGTCAAAATGACAGTCACTCAAAGTTGTTCTTAAAACAATAATTTTGTTATGGTATACAACATTTTCTTGGTTCTATTCAATATTTTGTGTAAACTGATTGTTAAATTAAATTAAATCATTTAGTTAACTGAAGAAACAGATTTTCATTATTTGCTGTGCTTGGGATTCAACAACAAATTGAAACTCAAAGGAAAGAATCTGGCAGCTCTCTGTTTCTCCTTAACCCTAATCTCCTTTAGTTCAATATTTTTTCTTATCAAAAGGGACTGAACAGAAAAAGTATATGAACATCACATTAATTCTAGTAACAAAAATCTTGGCACTTTATAAACTAATTCCTGTAATCTTTTTAAATTCCTTATCTTTTGAAAAAAATTATCAATTTTCACTTCCAGGGAGGCATTCAAGTCAGTCTTATCATATGCAGAAAATGTTTACTCACCAATGTGCTTCTGCATATATGCTAAATTACCTTCCTGACTGACAAACTAAATTTACACTTATATGATGTTTTGTTTTAGATATGATGTTTTGTTTCTGTTAAGGTTTAAATTTGCTGTAATTATTTTTATACAACAGCCCAAAAATGCTTAATTAGATACAAACACTTGTTGTCTACAGTTAAAAGGTTTTTCAAAATAAAATCTACAACATTAAACAACCAGAATACGAGCAAAAGAGGGTTACAGACATGCTAAGAAATTAATTTAAAGACTTAATATTAATGTAGTTTTATTTCATTAAATCTAGTTTCTAGTTCCCAAAGAAAAAATGTCCCTACAGTCCAGGAAACATAGTCATTAATTGCTTGCATTTAAATAGTGTTTTGAGATTTTCAAAGAACTTTAAAATATTATTCATTTATACATAGACTAGTCCTGTGATATAGGTGGATTGTTGTCTACAGTTTACAGATGAAGAAACTGTGATACACCTAAGATTAAGTGACATCTCCAGGGTGATATAAATAGTAAAATGATTAATGCCAGATTTAAACTCAAGTCTTTCTGATTGCAGATTTAGCTCTTTATCCTATTTGCCACCTAACTCCCTAATTTATTGCTAAGTCAATGGGCAATTGAAATGTGTACGTTGAATATATATATATATATATATATATATGTATTCTTTAATACTTGACTTATTAATAAGGAAATCAAGAACTTTATCACTTATATTTCAAATTATGTAATATATTTCTGTTGGAATCCTTACTAACTGCTAAGTAATTAGAGTTGATCTAATCTTACAAGAAGTTGTTTTGGCCAGAACCTGAAACAAGGTACTAAGTAGAACTAATCAAGACAAGGCTTGTGTTCCCACCTTTACTCAAAGTCCACACCTTAAAGCTCTTTGGGCCAGAGAGCACTATGGGAGAAAACCCATAATCCCATTCTCTCAGAAGGTTCACATATAAGGCAAGACAGCCATTCCAGAATACATATTTTCCTCTTGGCTGGCTGATCGCACTAGACTCGAGAGAAACGACTCTGCTGCAGAGAACACTTTTGGGATTTCAGTGGAGCTACGCCAGAAGCCCTCTCTCCGCGGCAAGTTGGTGCTGGGCTCCCCAGAAGGAGATAAGAGAGATCTTCCATCTCTGTTGGAGGCAGAAGAAGGCAGAGGCAGAGGCTGAAGGACAGAACCTTTGGATTTGGAGACATCCGAAGGGCTCTAAGCCTCTAAACCGGCTGTCCTCTGAGAACAAACTCCAACATTTTGAACTCTTAACATTTGGCGCCCAAGCTTGGGAACCAAGGACCCTACTTTCACTGAAGAAGTCTCCAGTGACCAGGAACTGAGTGAGTACAACCTTTTTTGGCTGAAATGGGACAGATCCTAGGTAAAGATTCTCCATCCCCCACCCCAACCCCAGACCCACCCAAGAGTGGTGCTATAGAAAGCCTGCTTAAGCTGATAGAAGATCAAGGGCTACTTGTAACTTGGGGACAGACAGCTAGACTTCTGGCTACATTAAAACGCACCTCCCCTTGGTTCTTAGAGGAAAAGCAAATCTCTCTAAAAAACTGGGCATTGGTTGGTCAACAGATGTCTGCATATAACAATGAAAACGGTCCTCGTTCAGTTTCCATTGCAGTGTTCTATTTATACAATACAATACAGATGGCCTTAAAATACCAGGATATCCAAAGGGGGAAGCCTGAGATAAAGGAGGAAGACAAAGAACAGATTAATGGCCATATCCCCACAGGGCAGGGAGACTTAAGTGAGGCTCAAGGGTGGGGTGAATCTGAGGCAGCCTCAGCCCCACCTGAGGAGCAGGTAATTGACTCTCCTCTATCAACTCCACCCTCCGGGATGGAGGGAGGAGGGGTAGTGGGGGGGGCAGTGACAGCATCAGCACCTCCCCCCCAGCATCTAGCACCTTCCCCCCAGCATCCAGCACCTCCTCCCCAGCATCCAGCACCTCCCCCCCGGCATCCAGCACCTCCCCCCCAGCATCCAGCTGCTCCTTTGAGTAGATTGCAAAAGGGACTAATTAAGGCCAGAGAAGAAGGGAAAAATGTATTAGAATTTCAACACCACATTTTTCCTGTAATTCAACAGTTTAATTCTTCAGGTCAAGAAAGTAGAAGATACTCACCTTTTGATATAGAAATCCTCAAAGACCTGAAAAAAGCTTGCACTCTTTATGGGGCTACATCAGCTTATGTTAAGATGCTATTGCAAAATTTGTCTTTTGAAATCTTGACCCCTAATGACTGGAAATCGATAGCAAAAATATGCCTAGAACCTGGACAGAACTACTTGTGGCTTTCTGAATATAGTGAGCTCTGTAGGATACAAGCCCAACAAAATATTCAAAGTGGAGTTCATACTGCAATCACCTGTGACCTACTAACAGGTACAGGTCCTTATGCAGATGTCGCAGCACAAATTGGTTATTCTGTAGCAGCATATCAGCAAATTGCTGATAATGCTATCAAAGCGTGGGCTTCTCTTCACAATAAAGACGACAAAGGGGGGGCCTTCACAAAAATAACACAAGGGCCAAATGAACCCTTCGCTGACTTTGTGGGACGCTTGCAGACAGCTATCATAAGAACAAATGGAGAAAATGCAATAACAGACATCTTGATAAGGCAACTTGCTAAGGAAAATGCTAATGAGGTTTGCAGAAGAATTATACTAGGACTGCACAAGGATGCTCCTTTAGAGGAGCTCATAAGGTTCTTTGCCACAGTGGGCACAAATGCTTATTATACCCAAACTATGTTGAATATGGAAAGGCAGGGTCCTTCTTGGCAAAGGGATTCTAGAGAAACTCGTAGATGCTTTCAGTGTGGAAAAGTTGGACATTTGAGAGCTCATTGTAGATATGGAGATAGAAGGAGAAGATGGGGTGAGAGAATAAAACCCAAAACCCCATGTCCAAAATGTAACCAAGGCTTTCACTGGGCCTCTGAATGTAGACTGACTCAGAGAAATGAGAGGCAGGGCCCAGCTCCAAAGTATCAATCAAAAGATAGGTGGAGTATGATAGCAACTAAGGTTACACCCAAAGAGTCTTTAGAAATTCAGGACTCTAATGTCATCAATCAACAGAAAAGCAATCAGGATTACAGTTGGGGAGGTTACAGGCCTTTTAACACAACAGGGCAGTGTCCAGTGCAAACAGCTCCACTATCTTTAGATAATCACCAGGTGATGTGGAGAGATCCAGAAAGTGGTAAATAGAAGAGAATTAGATAGGTTAACTACTTGGGGAAGAGGGTTTGCTTATATTTTTACAGGAGGAGAAGGAATCAGATGGGTGCCAATGAGCCATATTCGCCTTGTCCATCACAGAGAGATGGAGAAGACCCTTGAAACAAAGGAGAAGATCCAAGAAATATTGGGTGTTTCTATTGCTGATTGTGCTCACCATTGAAAGAGCGTGGCAGTTATGACATTTGATTCATGGACATAGAAAATTGTTGGACTTCAAAACCCTCAGGAATCATTGGATTCTCTGAGACATGATAAGATTGTTGTAGGACTTGAAAACCCTCAGGAATCATTAGATTCTTTGAGACTTAAGACTTGAAAGCTCTCAGGAATCATTGGATTTTCTGAGAAATGATAAGACTGTTATCTGCTGGAACCATTGGATTCCCTAACACATAAAGACTTTTGCAGGAATTCAAAAACTTGGGAGGATCATTGGATTCTCTGATATGTGAAGCAATGGACAATAGATTGGTTTTGGACTATCTCTTGGCTGCTAAAGAAGGCGTATATGTGACTACTGTTTACATATCCTCCTTCTAGGACATCTGACAATCTTTTACAACACCATGTTGATTTATATTGTTTGTTATACTACTACTTGTATGTACAATTCATGTTTGTTACACCACATCAAGTCTGCACTGATTGTGGGGAGAGTTATCACTAATAGCCTCTGCATTATTGCTGTGTGCTTGTGTAATACCTCCCATGCTGATGGGTTTGTGCATACCTGTTTCTAATAAGACCCTTCAACCCAGAGACCCGCTAGAAACCCCCACTTCCCTTTGGTGCTTTTCATCTCCCTTCCTGAGATGTCAGGGAGGGCCCGATTATCTCCTTTTTAGTGCTTTCACCTCTCTTCCTGAAAAGTCATGGGGGTTGTGATCACCTCCTTTTTGGTGCTTTCACCTCCTTTCCTGAGAAGTCAGGGAGGGTGTGATCACCTCCCCTTGGGGGCTCTGACCTCCCTGAGGAGTCAGGAATGGCATGACCACCTGTGTTCTAAACCAAAGGAAAGCGGGAGATGTAATGGGCTGAGGCTTGAGTTGATGCACGAGGTCCCAAGCATGTGAGACTAAATAGTAATTGGACCATGCTCTATTAATATATATGCTTGGAGAAAGAATGGCCCCTGCCCACTCTTTGTTCAAGTCCTGATGTGTTGTATAGGAAATGACGTTTTTGGTGGGTGGAGGCAGGGGAGTGGAAAGGGAAGCAGAAAGAGAGACTGCTGGCAGGCATCTTGACACAGCTGCTTGCATTGCTATTGTGACCATCCTTCACCTCCAATCCCCCTCTGCTAGCTGACTTCCTGTTTGCCTATATTGCTATCGCAATCCTTCTTCACCTCTTCACTTCAATAAAGATTGAAGATTTTTCCCTTAATCTGAATTCCTGACTCCGGCTGATTTTAAATACGCGGTCATCACAAAAATGGAAAGATGTATTCCTTTCTCATTTGGTTCTTGATATTTGAATATAAAAAAACATAAAACAATAAATTTTATAATTACGAATTGACAAAATGTGAGTTTTATAACACAAAGAGGAATATTTATCATTCCCAAAAGGTGTTGGTTAAGTATAGTGTTAATAAATTTATTCAAGCTTGATTGCATAATTTATCTCTTTTGAGATAAATTTATATAGAATATCTTAACATGGGCAGTAAATGATAAGTGTCATATAAGGGTCATATCTTTGAAAGATTAATGTGCTCAGAAGAAGTGACTTAAATGGAAGAACAAAGTTTTAAGGCATAAAAATGTGACAGTCAAATAGCTTGTCAAATGAATTAGCTGCAACCAATATTTTCCAAAGCTTTCTTCTATCAGATTCCTTTAATTAGTGACTAATTACATAATAATAAGGCAGTTTGGTTAATGGACAGAGAGATTTTCTTGGGATTTCATCAAAGTTGCTGTAAGTACAAATCCTATCTCTGAAACATATATCATCCCTTGGAGAAGCTTACATAAATTCTAAGTGACCCCTACATAGTTGTTGAAGACTCTAAGTTTTATAACGGATGATGATTTGTATTTCTTTTTTTTTTTTTTTCTTGTTTCAAATCTCTCTTTTTTTTTTTTAATTTTTTATTTAATAATTACATTATATTGACACTCATTTCTGTTCCGATTTTTTTTCCCCTCCCTCCCTCCACCCCCTCCCCTAGATGGCAAGCAGTCCTTTATATGTTGGATATGTTGCAGTATATCCTAGATACAATATATGTTTGCAGAACCGAACAGTTCTCTTGTTGCGTAGGGAGAATTGGATTCAGAAGGTATAAATAATCCGGGAAGAAAAACAAAAATGCAGATAGTTCACATTCGTTTCCCAGTGTTCTTTCTTTGGGTGTAGCTGCTTTTGTCCGTCATTTATCAATTGAAACTCAGGTCTCTTTGTCAAAGAAATCCACTTCCATCAAAATATGTCCTCACACAATATCGTTGTCGAAGTGTATAATGATCTCCTGGTTCTGCTCATTTCACTTAGCATCAGTTCATGTAGGTCTCTCCAAGCCTCTCTGTATTCATCCTGCTGGTCATTTCTTACAGAACAATAATATTCCATAACATTCATATACCACAATTTACCCAGCCATTCTCCAATTGATGGGCATCCATTCATTTTCCAGTTTCTAGCCACTACAAACAGGGCTGCTACAAACATTTTGGCACATACAGGTCCCTTTCCCTTCTTTAGTATTTCTTTGGGATATAAGCCCAATAGAAACACTGCTGGATCAAAGGATATGCACATTTTGATAATTTTTTGGGCATAATTCCAGATTGCTCTCCAGAATGGTTGGATTTGTTCACAACTCCACCAACAATGCATTAGTGTCCCAGTTTTCCCGCATCCCCTCCAACATTCATCATTATTTTTTCCTGTCATCTTAGCCAATCTGACAGTTGTGTAGTGGTATCTCAGAGTTGTCTTAATTTGCATTTCTCTGATCAATAATGATTTGGAACACTCTTTCATATGAGTGGTAATAGTTTCAATCTCATCCTCTGAAAATTGTCTGTTCATATCCTTTGACCATTTATCAATTGGAGAATGGCTTGATTTCTTATAAATTTGAGTCAGTTCTCTATATATTTTGGAAATGAGGCCTTTATCGATAATTTGTATTTCTTAAAACAATTTCTTCAATAGAATTTCTTTATATAAAATCCAAAATAATAAGGCAGTTTGGTTAATGGACAGAGAGATTTTCTTGGGATTTCATCAAAGTTGCTGTAAGTACAAATCCTATCTCTGAAACATATATCATCCCTTGGAGAAGCTTACATAAATTCTAAGTGACCCCTACATAGTTGTTGAAGACTCTAAGTTTTATAACGGATGATGATTTGTATTTCTTTTTTTTTTTTTTCTTGTTTCAAATCTCTCTTTTTTTTTTTTAATTTTTTATTTAATAATTACATTATATTGACACTCATTTCTGTTCCGATTTTTTTTCCCCTCCCTCCCTCCACCCCCTCCCCTAGATGGCAAGCAGTCCTTTATATGTTGGATATGTTGCAGTATATCCTAGATACAATATATGTTTGCAGAACCGAACAGTTCTCTTGTTGCGTAGGGAGAATTGGATTCAGAAGGTATAAATAATCCGGGAAGAAAAACAAAAATGCAGATAGTTCACATTCGTTTCCCAGTGTTCTTTCTTTGGGTGTAGCTGCTTTTGTCCGTCATTTATCAATTGAAACTCAGGTCTCTTTGTCAAAGAAATCCACTTCCATCAAAATATGTCCTCACACAATATCGTTGTCGAAGTGTATAATGATCTCCTGGTTCTGCTCATTTCACTTAGCATCAGTTCATGTAGGTCTCTCCAAGCCTCTCTGTATTCATCCTGCTGGTCATTTCTTACAGAACAATAATATTCCATAACATTCATATACCACAATTTACCCAGCCATTCTCCAATTGATGGGCATCCATTCATTTTCCAGTTTCTAGCCACTACAAACAGGGCTGCTACAAACATTTTGGCACATACAGGTCCCTTTCCCTTCTTTAGTATTTCTTTGGGATATAAGCCCAATAGAAACACTGCTGGATCAAAGGATATGCACATTTTGATAATTTTTTGGGCATAATTCCAGATTGCTCTCCAGAATGGTTGGATTTGTTCACAACTCCACCAACAATGCATTAGTGTCCCAGTTTTCCCGCATCCCCTCCAACATTCATCATTATTTTTTCCTGTCATCTTAGCCAATCTGACAGTTGTGTAGTGGTATCTCAGAGTTGTCTTAATTTGCATTTCTCTGATCAATAATGATTTGGAACACTCTTTCATATGAGTGGTAATAGTTTCAATCTCATCCTCTGAAAATTGTCTGTTCATATCCTTTGACCATTTATCAATTGGAGAATGGCTTGATTTCTTATAAATTTGAGTCAGTTCTCTATATATTTTGGAAATGAGGCCTTTATCGATAATTTGTATTTCTTAAAACAATTTCTTCAATAGAATTTCTTTATATAAAATCCAAAATAAATAACTGGATGGATCAACACTCAAGAAGTTCATATATATAAATATAATAATGGATACATCTTTCTAATCCAGTCTAGTACAAGATATATAATATTTATAATTTGTGTTTATAATTATCTTGATATTTGCATATTGATATATTGATATTCACAATCAATTAGAAATATTAAGCTAAATATATCTTTTCCCACATTCTTTCTGCAAAGTTCCAAATATATAATTGAAAAATAGATACATCATAGCAGACCTAGCAATGTTCAAGACATCAATAGATGGAAGCATTTCCTATATTAAAAAAAAATGCTATTGCCTTAGAATTGTAAACCATTGACAAGAGATTTGTGAAACATCTTAACTTGTTGGCAATATACTGACTAGCTGCTTTGATAAATGTATAGAGGATTCTGGTCTTAAAAGTACGTTATCAAGGTTTCAACATTAGCAGAAATTAGAAAGTGGCCTGAAGATATTAGAATGGTGACAATTTTACTACTTAGAATAGTTGGCTACAAAGCCTTTGATTGCAGTGAATAAGAAAATAGCTGATAACTACAGAAACAGCTGGCATTTTTACAAATGGATTTGGTACCTATTGTGTTAGATACAAAGAGTAAGCATATTTTATACAAAGCAAGGCCTTTACTTGCAAAGCCTAACAATTGTGGCAAAATGTTGAGATTTTCTGATTTCTATTTTTCTTTCTATATGTCCCCCCCCGCCTCTTCAATGAGATGTGCATGTTGACCTCAACTGTTCAAACACTTTTTGTTTTGGTCAGGATCTTAGAAACAATTTGTGAATAATTTAAGGAACATAAATTTGTATTCCTAGACTTATCTTGTGGACTCAGTAATTCTGAGAACATAAAAATATTGCTTTTTTATCATATTATGGCTATCATTGTTGCACACTTAGTAATGGTGCTTTTTAATAATCTATGGATGTGTGGCAAAATTATATAAGATGAAGAATGTTTAATTATGAAGGAAGAGGTGAGTAAAAAGGCATATCATAAATTTCTTTCATCTAAACAGGATAATGACATATCAAAAATAACTGTTTTTACTTATACAAAACCATACATCAATATTTCGATTTAAAATGTGTTGACATTGAAAGGGAAATAGGTGAAAGGTAGAAGGAGAGAATTATTTAAAATGGAGGTAAGGATAGAAAATAGAAACAAAGCAAAAACAAATGCTAGGCAGTAAAATGTGGAGGGGGGATTAAAAAGAAAGGAATATTTCAGGATTTGATAAATATAACCACAAAATAAAAAAGAAAGAAACTAGGGAGGTGAATAGAATAGGAACAGAAAGGAATACATCTATTTCTCAGCAGCACATGGGTCCTACACAAAAACTAATCATGTATTAGCATAGAAAAACCACACAAGAAAACTATTGAATTAATAACAACAAAATTCATATGGAACAATAAAAAGTCGAGAATCTCAAGGGAATTAATGAAAAAAAAAATCAAATGAAGGTGGCCTAGCTGTACCTGATCTAAAATTATATTATAAAGCAGCAGTCACCAAAACCATTTGGTATTGGCTAAGAAATAGATTAGTAGATCAGTGGAAAAGGCTAGGTTCACAAGACAGAATAGTCAACTATAGCAATCTAGTGTTTGACAAACCCAAAGCCCCTAACTTCTGGGAAAAGAATTCATTATTTGATAAAAACTGCTGGGATAATTGGAAATTAGTATGGCAGAAATTAGGCATGGACCCACACTTAACACCATATACCAAGATAAGATCAAAATGGGTTCATGACCTAGGCATAAAGAACGAGATTATAAATAAATTAGAGGAACATAGAATAGTTTATCTCTCAGACTTGTGGAGGAGAAAGAAATTTGTGACCAAAGATGAACTAGAGACCATTACTGATCACAAAATAGAAAATTTTGATTACATCAAATTAAAAAGTCTTTGTACAAATAAAACTAATGCAAACAAGATTAGAAGGGAAGCAACAAACTGGGAAAACATCTTCACAGTTAAAGGTTCTAATAAAGGCCTCATTTCCAAAATATATAGAGAACTGACTCAAATTTATAAGAAATCAAGCCATTCTCCAATTGATAAATGGTCAAAGGATATGAACAGACAATTTTCAGAGGATGAAATTGAAACTATTACCACTCATGTGAAAGAGTGTTCCAAATCATTATTGATCAGAGAAATGCAAATTAAGACAACTCTGAGATACCACTACACACCTGTCAGATTGGCTAAGATGACAGGAAAAAATAATGATGAGTGTTGGAGGGGATGCGGGAAAACTGGGACACTAATGCATTGTTGGTGGAGCTGTGAACGAATCCAACAATTCTGGAGAGCCATCTGGAATTATGCCCAAAAAATTATCAAATTGTGCATACCCTTTGATCCAGCAGTGTTTCTATTGGGCTTATATCCCAAAGAAATACTAAAGAAGGGAAAGGGACCTGTATGTGCCAAAATGTTTGTAGCAGCCCTATTTGTAGTGGCTAGAAACTGGAAAATGAATGGATGCCCATCAATTGGAGAATGGCTGGGTAAATTGTGGTATATGAATGTTATGGAATATTATTGTTCTGTAAGAAATGACCAGCAGGATGAATACAGAGAGGACTGGTGAGACTTACATGAACTGATGCTAAGTGAAATGAGCAGAACCAGGAGATCATCATACACTTCGACAACGATATTGTATGAGGACATATTTTGATGGAAGTGGATTTCTTTGACAAAGAGACCTGAGTTTCAATTGATAAACGATGGACAAAAGCAGCTACACCCAAAGAAAGAACACTGGGAAACAAATGTGAACTATCTGCATTTTTGTTTTTCTTCCCGGGTTATTTATACCTTCTGAATCCAATTCTCCCTATGCAACAAGAGAACTGTTCAGTTCTGCAAACATATATTGTATCTAGGATATACTGCAACATATCCAACATATAAAGGACTGCTTGCCATCTAGGGGAGGGGGTGGAGGGAGGGAGGGAAAAAAAATCGGAACAGAAACGAGTGTCAATATAAAGTAATTATTAAATAAAAATTTAAAAAAAAAGAAAACTATTGAATTAATAATTAAAGCTAAAAGTTGGTTTTATGAAAAAAATCACCAAAATAGATAAGCCTTTAGTTAATTTGATTAGAAAAAATCAAGGAAAAATATCAAATTGCTAGCCTCAAATATGAAAAGGGAGAACTTACCAACAATGAAGAGGAAATCAGAGTAATAATTAAGAGTTATTTTGCCCAACTATGTGTCAATACATTTGATAGCCAAAATGAAATGGAGGAATATCTACAAAAATATAGATGGTTTAGGTTAACAGAAAAAATAAATAAATTATCTAAATAGTCCCATTTTAGAAAAAGAAATAGAACAAGCTAGTAATTATCTCCTTAAGAAAAAATCTCCAGGACCAGATGGATTTAGATGTGAATTCTAACAAACATTTAAAGAACAATTAATTCCAATACTATATAAACTATTTGAAAAAATAGGGAAAAGAGTCCTACCAATTTTTTTATGACACTAATATGATGCTGATACTTAAACTAGGTAGGATGAAAAAAGAGAAAGAAAATTATAAAACAATTTCCCTAATGAAGATTGATGCAAAAATCTTAAATAAAATATTAGCAAAGAAATTACATTAAGTAATCCTCAGCATAATTCACTATGACTAAGTATACCAGGAATTCAGGGCTGGTTCAATATTAGGAAAACTATTAGCATAATTGACTATATCAAAAATCAAATTAACAAAAATCATATGATTATCACAATAGATTCAGAAAAAGCATTTGATAAAATCCAACACCTATGTCTGATAAAAAACAAAAACAAAACAAAAAAACAAAAAACAAACAAACAAAAAAAACGAGAGTGTAGGAATAAATGCACTTTTCCTTAAAATGATAAATGGCATTTATTTAAAACCATTAGCAGGCATCATATGGAATAGGGACAAAGTAAACCATTCCCAATAATATCAATACACACCTCTAAGATTGGCTAACAAGACAGGAAAAGATAAGGTATTTTCCTTATATTATTATATATTATATATATTATTATCCTTATTTTATGACAAATGTTGCAGGAGATGTGGAAAAATTGGAACACTAATGTAATGACCGCATATTTAAAATCAGCCAGAGTCAGGAATTCAGGTTAAGGGAAAAATCTTCAATCTTTATTGAAGTGAAGAGGTGAAAAAAAGATTGTGATAGCAATATCGGCAAGAAGGATTGTGATAGCAATATGGGCAGCTGCGACAGGAAGCCACCTAGCAGAGAGAGACCTGAGCTGAAGGGCCATTGCAATGGCAATGCGAGCAGCTGTGTCAAAATGCCAGCCAGCAGTCTCTCCTTCCTTTTCCTTTTCCACTCCCCTGCCTCCACCCACCAAAATCGTCATTTCCTATACAACACATCAGGTCTTGCACAAAGAGTGGGCAGGGGCCATTCTTTCTCCAAGCTTATATATTAATAGAGTATGGTCCAATTACTATTTAGCCTCACATACTTGGGACCTCAGTGCATCAACTTGAGCCTCAGGCCATTACACACTAATACACTGTTGGTGGAATTGTGAATGGATCCAACCATTCTGGAAAGCAATTTGGAACTTTGTCTAAAAAAGTAAGTAAACTGTGTATACTCTTCAATCCAGCAGTGTTTCTACTGGGCTTATGTCACAAAGAGATCTTAAAGAAGGGAAAGGAACCCACATATGCAAAAATGTTTATGGCAGCCCTTTTTGTAATGACAAGAAATTGGAAACTGAATGAATGCTCATCAATTGAAGAATGACTGAATAAGTTATGATATATGAATGTCATGGAATATTATTGTTCTGAAAGAATTGATAATCAGAAAGACTTTAGAGAGATTTGGAGAGACTTATATGAACTAATGCTAAGTGAAATGAGCAAAATCAGGAGATCACTGTACACAGCAATAGCAAGATTATACAATGATCAATTCTGATGGACTTGGCTCTGCTCAACAAGGAGATGATTCAGACCAGTTCTAATAATCATGCAATGAAAAGAGCCATAATCACCCAGAAAGAGAGGTGTAGGAATTGAGTATGGTTCCCAACATAGCATTTTCATTCTTTTTGTTGTTGTTTGCTTGCATTTTATGTTTTTTTCTCATTTTTTCTTCTTTAATGTGATTTTTCTTGTGCAGCAGGTTAATTATATAAATATGCATGCATATATTGGATTTTTAAGAATGAAAAGGAAGAACTTTCCACCAATGAAGAGGAAATTAGAGTAATAATTAAGAGTCACTTTGCCCAATTATATATCAATAAACCAGATAATCTAAAGGAAATGAAGTAATACTTATAAAAATACAGATTGTGCAGATTAACAGAAAATGACAAATTATTTAAGTAGTCCTATTTTAGAAAAAGAAATTGAGCAAGCTATTAATCAACTTCCTAAGAAAAATTCTGGGTCAAATGGATTTACATGTCAATTCTACCAAATACTTAAAGAATAATTAATTCCAATATTATGTAAACTATTTGTAAAAACAGGAAAAGAAGAAGTCCTAGAGTGTCCCTTTTATGACATTAATATTTTGCTGATACCTAAACCAGATAGGGTGAAAACAGAGAAAGAAAATTATAGAACAATTTATCTAATTAATATTAATGCAAAAATCTTAAATAACATATTTGCCAAGAGATTACAGTAAGTTATTCCCAAGACAATATATCATGTCCAAGTATGATTTATATGAGGAAAGCAGGGCTAGTTCAATATTAGAAAAACTATTAGCATAATTGACTATATCAATGACCAAACTAACGAAATTCATATAATTATCTCAATAGATTTAGTAAAATCATTTGACAAATTCCAGTGCCCATTCATATTAAAAATACTAAAGAAATTAGGAATAAATGGAGTTTTCATTAAAATGATCAGTAGCATCTATCTAAAACCAACAAGCATCATATGTAATGGGACATACTAGATTCATTCCCAATAAGATCAGGGGTGAAACAAACTTGCTCATTATCACTATTACTATTCAATATTGTATTAGAAATTTTAGCTTTGGCAATAAGAGAACAAAAAGAGATTGAAGGAATTAGAGTAGGTAATGAGGTAACCAAATCATCACTTTTTGCAGATGATAAGGTGGTTCACTTAGAGATCCTAGAGAATTAATTAAAAATTATTAGAAACAATTCACAACTTTAACAAAGTTGTGGGATATAAAACAAATCCACATAAAGCGTATTTTTTATTATCAACAAAGTGCTACAGTAAGAGATATGAGTAGGAATTCCATTTTAAATAACTGTAGATAATATAAAACATTTGGGAGTCTACCTGCCAATGCAAAGTTAAGAAGTATATGAATTACATATACTTTTCATATCACATAACACTTTTCACACAAAAAAGTCAAATCTAATCAACTAGATAAATATTAAGTGCTCATGGGTAGACCGAGCTAATATAATAAAAAATGACAATACTATTTAAATTAATCTACCTATTTAGTCCCATACAAATCAAACTCCCAAGAAATTATTTTACATAGATAGAAAAAATTATAACAAAGTTCATCTGGAAGAACGAAAGATCAAGATTTTCAAGGGAATTAATGAAAAAAATGCAAATGAAGTTGTTCTTGCTGTACTACATCTTAAAGTATATTATAAAGCAATAGTCACTAAAACCATTTGGTACTGGCTAAGAAATAGAGTAGCTGATCAGAGGAAAAGGTTAGGTTCACAGGATAAAATAGTCAATGACTATAGTATTTGACAAATCCACTAACCCCAGCTTTTTGGCTAAGAACTCATTATTCAACAAAAACTGCTGAAAAAATTGCAAATTACTATAGCAGAAATTATGCATTGACCCATACCTAACACACTATACCAAGATAAGATCAAAATGGGTTCATGATTTAGACATAAAGAGTAATATCCTAAGTAAATTGGAATAACAAAATATAGTCTACCTCTCTGATCTGTGGAGAATGAAAGAATTTGTGGCCAAAGAAGAACTGGAGTACATTATTACATACAATATGAATTATTTTGATTATATTACATTATTATTTTTTTTGTACAAACAAAACTAATGCAGACAAGATTAGAGAAGCAATAAACTGGGGGAAAATTTACATTCATGGGTTCTGATAATGGCCTCATTTCTAAAATATATAGAGAATTGACTCAAATTTATAAGAATTCAAGCCATTCTTCAATTGATCAATGATCAAAGCAAATGAACAAACAATTTTCAGAGAAGAAATTGAAATCATTTCTAGTCATGTGAAAAGGTGCTCCAAATTACTAGTGATGAGAGAAATGCAAAGTAAGATAACTCTGAGATACTACTACACACCTCTTAGCTTGGCTAAGATTATAGGAAAAGATAATGAAGAATGTTCAAGGGGATGCTGGAGTTATGAACTGATTCACCATTTTGGAGAGCAATTTGGACCTATGCCCAAAAGTCTATCAAATTGTGCTTGCCCTTTGATCCAGCAGTGTTTCTACTTGTTTTGTATCCCAAAGAAATATTAAAGAAGGGAAAGAGACCCACATGTTCAAAAATGTTTGTGGTAGCCCTTTTTGTAGTTTTGTGGCAGCCCTTTTTGTAGTGGCAAGAAACTGAAAAATGGGTGGATACCCATCATTTGGAGAATGACTGAACTAGTTATGGTATATGAAGGTTATGGAATATCATTGTTCTACATAAAATGATCAGCAGGATGATTTCAGAAAAGCCTGGAGAAACTTAAGTGAACTGATGCTAAGTGAAATGTGCAGAATGAGGAGATCATTGTACATGAAAACAGCAAGATTATACAAACATCAATTCTGATGTATGTGGCACTTTTCAACAATGATATGGATGATTCAGGTCAGTTTCAATGGTTCTGTGATGAAAAGAGTCATCTGCACCCAAAGATAGGACTATGAGAACTAAGTATATATCACAATGCAGTTTTTTGACTTTGAAGACAGTAGATACATATTTTTTCCTAATCTCTCTCTCTGTCACCTGTCTTCATTCTGCTTCATTTCCTTACTCATTTTCTTCACTTCTCTATTTTTTTAAACTTCTGACCTTTCTTTACATTCTTCTGCCACTGAATTATGTTTATAATTCATTCTCTTTGCAAAGGTATATGTGTACATATATATGTTAACTGTCATCCCCTTTCAAATTAGATATTTGTCTAAGTATATATCACATCCCTCTTTTTATATTTTTTTTATTTATTTTGAAAACGTACGCACAGATAATTTGATAACATTGACCCTTGCATAGCCTTGTGTTTCAGATTTTCCCCCCTTACGCTTAACCCCTCCCCTAGATGGCAAGCAATTCAATATCACATTACTCTATTGTTTTCAAAACAATAAAAACAAACCAAGAACAACAATAAGAAATGTCCCATGTGGTAATGAGTACAACATGTTTATATGTATAAAAACATTTTGCCTAGTAAAGATATACCTTCTTTACAGAAATAAATTTTTAAAAATATTCTAGTGCTATTTATTGCTTATAGTTTGACCATACTGATTTAAAATATGAGGTTATTATCAAAGTTACATATAAAATTTAATTTTATGCCAATATATTTAACAACTGGTACACACTTCATAGAACTATTCAAAACAATAGTAAAATTCATTTTAAAAAATTCATATCTCAAGAGAAAATAAGGGAAAATATAAATGAAGATTTTATTGAAAGGTCTAAAACTATATGAAAATGTATATCACCATCATATTTGGCAATGATTAAAAATACCAAAGTTTGAAGGTACTGGAAGAAGTTAGAGAAACAAAAAATTAATGTAATTATAAAGTACAGTGCAGTGTTTTATTAATCCAATAGCATAAAAAAAAAAAGCAGAATTTCCACTTTAAATAGAAAAGCAAAGAAAACTGGAGAAGTTTGGCAGAAATTAAGTTTAAATTTTTTACAACAGAAGACAAAGCTTAAAATGTATGAGGTATGAAAATAATTACTGTACCTGATTTCTCATAGCTTCTCCAACGTTTACTATAACTAGTTTTGTAGGAAAAAAAAGAAAAAAAGTGTCAATTTATATGATATGAGACTGATCCCATTTTTAAAATTTGTATATAAAACCCATTATTATCAGTATATTTTAATATACTCTTTATATTTTGAAATTCTTTTTAAAATATGTATTCATCTCTATGCACCTCTTACAAATTAAGGAATAATTTTATTGTATACACGCACACATACTGAGTGAGGGAAATATACATGTACATATGTATGTATGTATGAGAAAACAAACTTGGAGAGTAAGTTCAGTTTTGCTCCTATAAAGAGTTAGAGAACTCTGAATATTGCTCTTTCTTCAAACACATGACAAATGTTATGGAACAAAATAATAAATAGTCATTGCTTTGCAGCATTGTGCTTTAAGTTATAATCATGACAATTAGTGATGGGCAGAACTATAATAATGATATCTTAAATGTGCTCAGAATTCTGGGGAAGAAGCAATTCCTGCAATTACTGTGGAAGTCCCATATTTTTCTAAATTTAGTGGATGTTTTGGATAGTGGGAATAATCAAGCTATTCTTTGACAGGATCTTGGTTATATAGGTGTGATCTATTTTTATTGATTTCTCTTTATGAAAACAATGCTTAAGTGAATGCCTAGACCAGGAACAAAATAAAAAATGCACCTTCTCTATATATCTAATTTTCAGAGATCTTTCATAAACTCAACTGCAACAACATCAATAGCAGCAGAAAAAGCAACAACAGCAGCAACAGTGTCTCACAGTCTTGCCTGACAACAAAGCTACACCTAACAATTATCTTTATAATTGATATCAATCCTACATGGAAGAAGGTGCATACCTGTAGTTTAAGAGAAGTGGAAATGTCATGTTCATGAATAGAGCGATAAAAAATTTGAGGCAATGAGGTGTGAACTAAGCTGGGGAGCCTACATGGAAACAGAGAAAGAGAACAAGACAGGGTAGGCAAGTACTTCTCCATATTCTCATCTCCTGCTCTCCAAAGATTTTTGATAATCATATACAAAGTCTTATTATTTGTATGATTTTGAAGGACTGAAATTACTGTTAATCCCCTAAATATGATGGCTTCTAATTTCAGTATTTAAGGGTAAGATCTTGGTAGAAAACGTAGAAAGATAAAATAAATCTAGATGGCCATTCTAACAATACCTAGTATTTTGGCAAACAGATATAGGTTTGGACATCATATGATCTTACTTATTCTAATAGCGCTTCAGTTTAGAATCTCTAAAGTACCATATACACAATATCTGTTGTTTTTCTCTAATTTTCAAAAAAATAAATCAACTTGTACTTAATTTATGATCATTTAATCTCATCCAAGTAGATCAAACTAATAAAATCAGCAATACAAAAAATAATAGTGCATAGATGATAGTTTTCTGTTATATATTCTACACTTTTTCAAAGATACTGACAATGTAAGATTGCCCTATAGAGGAATGCTTCTAGGATGATAAAAGGACTGTGACATACTAGAGACAATTGAATTGGGTGGTCTGGATAACAAAAAAACAATTTTTTTAAAGCATTTTGAATATTTCAGTATTTGCATAATGAGTAGATGACTTCTGAGGTCCTTCTAACACTGAAATAACATAATTTCAGAGTTTTTTTTATCTTATTTTTATTTATTTGTTTATTTTGTGGGATAATTAAAGATAGATGTTGTCCAGGGTCATACAGATAGAAAGTGTTAAATGACTGAGGCCAGATTTGAACTCAGGGTCTCCTGACTCCAGAGCTAGTGTTCTATCCATTGTACCATCTAGCTGTACCAGCTCTTCTATTTGTTAATCAGTAAATACTAAGAATCAATGTAGTCAAAACCACATAGTGTAACCTGAAAGTCTTGCAAATAACAAAGAAGAAATACTCCTTGGAATGTGTAGTCAAACAGTTTGGACATAACACACACATAGATTTTTTTTTATATTTTAAAAGTTTTGGGGAGAAATAAAATAACATGTTTTAGAAGATCAACAATAGTATGGGAAAGACACACACAGAAGTATAGTACAGTTAGAAGTAGGAAAATCTGGTTGGTCAAAATAAAATAAACAATGAAGTCAAACCTCTTCTACCTTGGTGTTCATAAATACTTTGAATGAACCATTCAATAGATAATTTCTCATTTTCTCTAATTGAAATTGTAATTTCAGAATCATAGCACTGAAATGTATCTTACAATTCATTCAGCAAATGTTACAGATGAGCATCTGGAGAAATTAGAATACTTAAAATACATCACAATGGTATTAAGTAGAAGAACAATTGTTTGAGCATACACCCTCAAGAAGCCAAATTCAAGACATTTTACTGCCCAGTATTGCTCTAAGCATCCCATTAGAGAGAACATATATTCAGGGCCTAAACTATTTCTGCTTGTCTTGTATTCACAGTACTTATTACAGTAACTTTTTACAATGTGAATTTTTAATAAATGTTTATTGGTTGATTAATGAACAGAAGGTAAATAAATTTTAAAAGGAAAATAATTTATTTTCTTGTAACATTATATACTTTGAATATATAAAAAATGGATGAAATTGTATCCTTCTCCTCATTAAGCTTCCCCTTTAGGTGAGAAGATGAAATATAAATGCAGATAACTATATATAACAATATAACTATAACTATAATGTGTGTGTGCATATAACTATATATAAAACTATGTGTGTAAAAATTTACATGTATCTGCATATATGTCAAATACTCATTAAAGCATAAAATAAAATAAAAAAAGTTTTTAAAGGTAAATTATATTGATTAATTAGATTTATGTGTAAAATATACACATTACAATGACTTGATACGAAAATAATAAACAATTAAATACTTGAAATAATGAAAATTTCAGCACTAGTACTCAACAGTGGTAGTTCTTAAATTCTTAAGCTGTAGAAATGTTTAACAGCAAGTCAGTAGTAATAGAAATTTGGAAATTGTTAATACAGGAGTTGAAGCCACTCTTCCCATCTAAAAAGGCTCTGAAGCCTTTTTAATATGCATAGATGGATGTCTAGTGGTAAAGGGATCAGGAAAATTATATATCATAGTCCCAAGATAGACACCAACATTCCCAGGTCTTTTATCTTCTCATCATTCTCAGCACTCAACAGTATTATGAAGATAGTAATAGTAACACATGGTAAAGAGCATAAATGTGTACTGAATTAAATTAAACAATTGGTTTCATTAAATCTTTACTTGATTTCTCTCTACCCCCAACAACTCAGTCTCTTATTCAAAGACAATTATAACTATATTCACAATGAAAGATTCACCTTAGGACATATCCATCCCCACCCCCAAATTGATTTAATTCTATTACATAAGCAAAAGAGACATTTAGAATAGTGAAAAATGTGACAATTTTGGAGTCTGAAGAACTGGTCTCAAATTCCAGCTCTGAATTTACAAACTGTATGACACTGGGAAACTTATTTCCTCTTTCTGTCATTCAGTTTCCTTCTCTGTAAACTTCAGATTTTGTATTAAGTTGACTTCTCATGCAAAATCTATGTCCCTATTTTTCCTGTTTCCAATTTCAACTAATTAGGAATAAATTCTGAATTTCTTACTTGAAAAAGCTTGTAGAGATATTTCCTGCTCAATAAATTCCTTGAGATAAAATAAAATTTTACTTAAGAGAAACTAAAAATTGAATTTTTTGAAAATGTTTTGACAAAAATGATAGTTTTTGGAAAACAGTTTGAGCCATCATAGTGGAGTCCAGGTAGTTATTCTTCTGAACTCCCCTTATCTCCCCTTCTAAAGAACTTTAAAATAACTCCTGAAATCAAATTTTGGAGTAGCAGAGCTAACAAAAGGTCAGAATAAGACGTTTTCAAGCATAAGACAGACACTTAGGAGGTCAGCATGTTATGCCACAGTTCTCTTTTATTATCCTGACTCACTTTCCCTAATTATTCTGACTCACTTTCCCTAAATTGTCCTGCCTTGGTTTCCCTAATTTTTCTGCCTCAGTTTATAATTGTTCTGCTCAATCCTGCAAAGTCACCCCTCCCTTTTAATCAGAATATTTGATAAGGAAAAAAGATCTTATGTTATAGAATATCAGAATGCCTCTCCCAATCCTAAGTTAGAATATCAGATACTGTCTCATCAAGATACCTCCCCCCATCTCAGATGGCTTTCCCCATCCTGTCAGAGTCATTATCCCGCTCTCAGCAGCCTTACTCCACCCCTGCCTCTGTCTACCTCCTGTGTTTGAACCACGTGTATATATGTCATTGAGAACTCCCATTGTTTGCTGGATTTTTGGAGAAGATAGTCTTCTTCAACCCTGGAACCAAACTATGGATCAATTTGATCCCAGTAAATGTCTCCCTTTCAAATAAAATATTAAATACTCTCTAATCTCTATCTTGTCTCAGTTTCTCCGGCATTACAAGCAGAGGAAAGCTGAGACAGAGGGTTGGAAATTTGTCAGGAGCAGACAGCAATATCAGCATGGGATTTATTAGAAAGCTGAAACAGCTGCATCAACAACATCAGCTTCAGGAGCTCTCAGCCCAGAGATAGAAAAGGGGTTGGACAACTGATAAGAAAGAGACTATAGAAGATCCTTTGACATCCACTGGCACTGATCCAATTCTATTGCCCACACCGATAGTTCTGGTTAGAGTTCCAGGGTAGAGAAGAGCATGTGTGGTCAGTTAGAAGGCAGAATAAAACTTGGCCACAGTCCCAAGGCCAAGAGCATCAGTAGAACTAGCAACTTCAGGTGAGCAGGGACCCATCCTGTGTAAAAACCAGAGAGCAAACTAGGAGAGAAGGGATCACACCTTTCTCAGAATAACATCACTTTCAAAACATCAAAAACTTGCAGGCTCCAAAATGATATCTCAAAACAACAGCATGTGAAGTCCTGAAGCTTGGGCAGAGAGCTTGCTCTTTTTTGGGTAAAGAACTGAATTCTAGCATAAAATTCAAAATCAAGAAATACGCTGAAAAAAAGAAAAGAAATGTACCACCAAACCCATGGCTATGAAACAAACAAACAAACAAAAATTACTCTGCTACAATGGAAGGAAAAATCAAAACAAACTCAGAAGAAAACTATTATGCAAAACAGCTTCAGACAAAACCTTTCTCTCCCCCAAAAGAAGAAAAAAATGCTAACTTAAATATCTTCAATGCTTAAAAAAAAAAAAAAAAAAAGCACACAATTTTGCAGAAAAAAAAAAGAACTCTGTAAAAAGAAGAACTGGCTAAATGGGGGGAAAAGATAAAAATGTTTACTGTAGAAATTCAGTCCTTCAGCTATAGAAATAGGAAAATTGAAGCTAAGGACTTTATAAGACATGAAGAAAATATAAACAAAATCAATAATATGAAAGGCAGTAGAAGAATGTATAATGTATGTAATTAGAAAAATAACTAACCTGGGAAATAGATGAGGAGAAATAATTTATGAATTATTAGATTACCTGAAAACCAAGATCAAAAATACAGCCTAGATATCATATATATAAATGTACAAATATGTGTTTTAATTTTTAAAAATAATTTTTTCTTTTCTTTTTTTTAATAACTATTTTATTGACAGAACCCATGCCAGGGTAATTTTTTACAACATTATTCCTTGCACTCTCTTCTGTTCCAATTTTTCCCCTCCCTCCCTCCATCCCCTCCCCCAGATGGTAAGCAGTTCTTTACATGTTAAATGGGTTACAGTATATCCTAGATACAATATATGTGTGCAGAACCGAACAGTTCTCTTATTGCACAGGGAGAATTGGATTCAGAAGGTATTAATAACCCAGGAAGAAAAACAAAAATGCAAGCAGATTATATTCATTTCCCAGTGTTCTTTCTTTGGGTGTAGCTGCTTCTGTCCATCCTTGATCAATTGAAACTGAATTAGATCTCTTTATTGAAGAGATCCACTTCCATCAGAATACATCCTCATACAGTATTGTTGTTGAGGTATATAATGATCTCCTGGTTCTGCTCATTTCATTTAGCATCAGTTCATTTAAGTCTTGCCAGTCCTCTCTGTATTCATCCTGCTGCTCATTTCTTACAGAACAATAATATTCCATAATGTTCATATACCACAATTTACTCAACCATTCTCCAGTTGATGGCCATCCATTCATTTTCCAGTTTCTAGCCATTACAAATAGGGCTGCCACAAACATTTTGGCACATACAGGTCCCTTTCCCTTCTTTAGTATCTCTTTGGGGTATAAGCCCAGTAGAAACACTGCTGGATCAGAGGGTATGCACAGTTTGATAACTTTTTGAACATAGTTCCAAATTGCTCTCCAGAATGGCTGGATGTGTTCACAATTCCCCAACAATGTATCAGTGTCCCTGTTTTCCCACATCCCTCCAACATTCCGCATTATCTTTCCCTGTCATTCTAGCCAATCTGACAGGTGTGTAGTGGTATCTCAGAGTTGTCTTAATTTGCATTTCTCTGATTAATAATGATTTGGAGCATATTTTTATATGGCTATAAAATAGTTTTAATTTCTTCATCTGAGAATTGTCTATTCATATCCTTTGACCATTTATCAATTGGAAAATGGCTTGATTTCTTATAAATTAGAGTCAGTTCTCTATGTATTTTGGAAATAAGGCCTTTATCAGAATCTTTAACTGTAAAAATGTTTTCCCAGTTTATGTTTCCCTTCTAATGTTGTCTACATTTGTTTTGTTTGTACAAAGGCTTTTTAATTTGATATAATCAAAATTTTCTATTTTGTGGTCAATAGTGATCTCTAGTTCTTCTTTGGTCATAAATTCCTCCCTCTTCCACCAGTCTGAGAGGTAAACTATCCTATGCTCTTCCAATTTATTTATAATCTCATTCTTTATGCCTAGGTCATGAACCCATTTTGGCCGTATCTTAGTGTACGATGTTAAGTGTGGGTCAATGCCTAGTTTCTGCCATACTAATATTCAATTTTCCCAGCAATTTTTGTCAAATAATGCATTCTTATCTCCAAAACTGGGGTCTTTGGGTTTGTCAAACACTAGATTATTAAAGTTATTGGCTGTTTTGCCCTTTGAACCTAACCTATTCCATTGATCAACTAGTCTATTTCTTAGATAATACCAGATGGCTTTAGTAACTGCTGCTTTATAATATAATTTTAGATCTGACACAGCTAGGCCACCTTCATTTGACTTTTTTTTGAAATTCTTGACTTTTTGTTTTTCCATATGAACTTTGTTGTTATTTTTTCTAGGTCCTCAAAATAGTTTTTTGGGAGTCTGACTGGTATATAAATAAATAGATTAGTTTAGGTAGTATTGTCATCTTTATTATATTTGCTCATCCAATCCAAGAACATTTAATATTTTTCCAGTTGGTTGGATCAGACTTTATTTGTGTGGAAAGTGTTTTGCAGTCTTGCTCATAAAGTTTCTGATTTTCCCTTGTCAGATAGATTCCTAAATATTTTATACAATCAGTAGTTACTTTAAATGGAATTTCTCTTTGTAACTCTAACTATTGGATTTTGTTAGTGATATATAAGAATGCTGATGACTTATGTGGGTTTATTTTGTATTCTGCAACTTTGCTAAAGGTGTGGATTGTTTCTAATAATTTTTTAGTAGAATCTCTGGGGTTCTCTAAGTATATCATCATAACATCAGCAGTGATAATTTGGTTTCCTCATTGCCTATTCTTATTCCTTTAATCTCTTTCTCAACTCTTATTGCCAAAGCTAGCATTTCTAATACAATATTAAATAGTAACAGTGATAGTGAGCAACCTTGTTTCACTCCTGATCTTATTGGGAATGGTTCCAGTTTGTCCCCATTACATATGATGCTTACTGATGGTTTTAAATAGATGCTACTGATTATTTTAAGGAAAAGTCCATTTATTCTTATACTCTCAAGAGTTTTTAATAGGAATGGATGCTAGATTTTATCAAATGCTTTTTCTGCATCTATTGAGATGATCATATGGTTTTTGTTAATTTGATTATTAATATGGCCAATTATACTGATAGTTTTCCTAATATTGAACCAGGCCTGAATTCCTGGTTTAAATCCTACTTGATCGTGGTGTATTATCCTGGGGATGATTTTCTGTAGTCTTTTTGCTAATATCTTATTTAAGATTTTAGCATCAATATTCATTAGGGAGATTGATCTATAATTTTTTTTCTGTGTTTTCAACCTAACTGGTTTAGGTATTAGTACCATGTCTGTGTCATAAAAGGAATTTGTTAGGACTCCTTCATTCCCTATTTTTTCAAATAGTTTATAAACCATTGGGGCTAATTGTTCTTTGAATGTTTGGTAGAATTCACATGTAAATCCATCTGGTCCCAGTGATTTTTTTTAGAGAGTTGATTAATAGCTTGTTCTATTTCTTTTTCTGAAATGGGACTAGTTAAGCAATTTACTTCCTCTTCTGATAATCTGGGAAGCCTATATTTTTGGAGGTAGTCATCCATTTCACTTAGGTTATGAAATTTATTGGCATAATGTTGGGCAAAGTAACCCCTTACTATTTCTTTAATTTCCTCTTCATTGGTGGAAAGTTAACTTTTTATTTTCAAAATACATATGATGGTTTTCAACATTCATCTTTGCAAAACATTGTATTCCAAAATTTTATCCCTCTTCCTCTCCCCTAAACAACAAGCAATCCAATATAAATTAAACATGCAATTCTTCTAAACATATTCCCATATTTATCATGCTACCCAAGAAAAATCAGCTGAAAACTGAAAAAATCAAGCAAACAACAACAAAAAAGTGAAAATACAATGTTGTGATCCATATTTAGTCCAATAGTGCTTTCTAGATGCAGATGGCTCTCTCCATTACATATCTATTGGAATTGGCCTGAATAATCTCATTGTTGCAAGGAACCAACTTGATCATCATATAAACTTGTTGTTTTTGTATACAATGTTCTCTTGGTACTTTTTTTATTTTTTAAGTTTTTTTTTTAATTTTTCAAAACATATTCATGGATAATTCTTCGACATTAAACCTTGCAAATTTCCCTCCCTTTTCCCCACCCCCCTTCCCAAGATGGCAAGTGATTCAATATTTGTTTAACATGGTAGCATTATGTTTAATCCAATAAATGCATAACTTTTTATACAATTATTTTGCTTCCTAAGAAAAATCAAATCAAACGAGAAAAAAAAAAAAAAGGAAAACAAAACACAAGCAAACAACAACAAAAAGAGTGAAAATACTATGTTGTGGTCCACACTCAGTTCTCACAATCCTTTCTCAGATTACATGGCTCTCTTTATCACAAGACCATTGGAATTGGTCTGAATCATCTTGTTGAAGAGAGCCAAGTCCATCAGAATGGATCATTGTATAATTGTGTTGTTGCCCTGTACAATGATCTCCTGGTTCTGCTCATTTCACTTAACATCAATTTATGTAAGTTTCCATAGGCCTCTCTGAAATCATGCTTTTTATCGTTTCTTGCAGAACAATAATACTCCATAACATTCATGTACCATAACTTATTCAGCCATTCTCCAGTGATGGAGATCCACTCAGGTTCCAGTTTCTTGTCACTACCAAAAAGGCTGCTACAAACATGTTTGCACATGTATGTCCCTTTCCCTCCTTTAAGATCTGTTTGGCGGTTTGGTTATGTATACTTATTGTGAATCTAACTTATACTTTAATATATTTAACATCTATTGGTCATCCTGCCATCTAGGGGAAAGGGTGGAGGGAAGGAGAGGAAAAATTGGAACAAAAGGTTTGGCAATTGTCAGTGCTGTAAAATTGCCCACCCATATAACTTGTAAATAAAAAGCTATTTAAAAAAATAAGATCTGTTTGGGATATAAGCCAAGGAGAAACACTGATGGTTCAAAGATTGGATCTACACCTAAAGAATTATCAAACTGTGCATACCATTTGATCCAGCAGTGTTTCTACTTTAAATTTTATTAATCTCCCCTTTTATTTTTATAATTTCAAGTTTGGTATTTAATTGAGAGGTTTTAATTTGCTCTTTTTCTAGCTTTTTAAATTGCAAGCCCAATTTGTTGATCTTCTCTTTCTCTCTTTTATGTTAAGTAAGCATCTAGAGATATATAATTTTCCATTATTACGACTTTGGCTACATCCCACAAATTTTGGTATGTTTTTGGTATATTGTCTCTTTATTGTGTCTTTATTGTCATTCTTTTGGATGAAATTATTGAGTGTTTCTATGATTTGTTGTTTCACCCCTTCATTCTTTAGGATTAGATTATTTAGTTTCTAATTAATTTTTGTTCTATTTTCTTCTGTCCTTTGATTGAATAATTTTATTGCATTGTGATCTGAAAAAAATGCATTTATTATTTCTGCTTTTCTACATTTGATTTTGTGGTCTTTAAGCCTTAATATATGGTCAATTTTTATGTAAATTATATGAATCATGGAGAAAAAAAGTGTATTCCTTTCTGTCTGCATTAAATTTTTTTTAATGGTCTAACATACTTAATTTTTCTAAAAAAAAGTATGTACCTCCTTAACTTATTTGTTATTTATTTTGTGGTTTGATTTATCTAGTTCTGAGAGAACAAGGTTGAAATCCCCCAATTGAAATTGTTTTTCTGTCTATTTCTTCTTGAAACTCTCTTAACTTGTCCTTTAAGAATTTAGATATCACTTAGAGTGGTGCATTAGTGTTGATATTGCTTTATTATCTATGGTAACCTTTAGCAAGATATAGTTTTCCTCCTTATCTCTTTTAATTAGATATATTTTTGCTTTTGGTTGATCAGAGATCAGGATGGCTCCCCTTGCTTTTTTTTTTTTTACTTCACCTGAAGCATAATAGATTCTACTCCAGCCTTTTATCTTTATTTTCTATGTATCACTCTGCTTTAAATAGGTTTCTTGTCAACAACATATTATAGGATTCTGACTTTTAATTTAGTTTGCTATCCACTTCTGCTTTATGGGAGACTTCACCCCATTCACATTTACAGTTAAAACAACTAATTCTATATTTCCCACCATCATATTTACCCCAAATAAGGCTTTTCTCCTTCCTTTCCCCACTTTCCCTCCTCCCTAATATTTTGCTTCTGACCAACACTTTCCTCAAATAGTGCTCCCCCTTTATAGCTTCTCCCTTTCTTATACCTTTTCTCTACTATTTCTGTTTTCCCTTCTATTAGCCTCCTCTTTCCCTTCCCTTTTCCTCTCCCATTCTTTATGAGATAAGTTTCTCTGTGAAACCAAATACATCTAATAGTCTCTCTTTTAACCAAATCTGATGAAAATAAGATTCACACAATATTCATCCCCCTTCTTTCTCTCCCTCAATTATAATAGGTTTTCTTTGCCTCTTCATGAGATGGTATTTCCCTCACTTTACCTCTATTTTCCTCTTTTACCAGTACAATCCCTTTCCACCTCTAGTTTCTTTTTTGCAATATAACAATAAAATCAAATTATCTCTCCACTTTTTATGTCCTAAGATTTTCTCTCCCAGATCTATTTTCCAGGTCAATTGTTTTCCAAGTAGGTGTTTTACATATAATTCTTTTTTTTTTTTGGGGGGGGAGGTGTTTTGCTTGACTGATTCTTGATTTCTCATTGAGTCACTCATTTCTATTTATTCATTTCTGATTTTTAGTGAACTGTTTTCTTCAGTTACCTTTTTTAGTTCTTTTTGTATTTGGCCAATTGAATTTTTAAATGAGTTGTTTTGTTCCATGGATTTTTTTTTTCCATTTCACAAATTCTATTTTTCAGGGAGTTGCTTTCTTTTTCCATCTTTTCAAATCTAATTTGTAAGGAGTGATATGATTTTTTCCATTTCACTAAATTTATTTTCTAAGGAGTTTTCTTCAGATAATTTCTACATTTCCTTTTCCTAACCCTCTTGCAAAGTCCTCACTTCATTTTCCCATTTTTCTTCTATTTCTCTTTTAAGATCCATTTTAATTTCTTCCAAGAGAGCCTTGTGAGATGGGGAACAATTTATACCACCCTTTGGGGCTTTGTCTGGAGATGATCTGCTTTTTGTGACCTCAGGTTTGAAATCCATTCTCTTTCATCATAAAAACTGTAGATGCCTAGAGTTCTTTTTGATTTTTTGCTCTTTTTTTTTAAGTTGAGGAATGCTTTTAGGACAAGGAAGCGATTGATCATGCTTCCTCTGCAACTGGCAGTGTCTGCACTGGGTTAGTGCTGACAAATTTTTGTTCCTGGGTGGGCTTGGTCAGGTTCTTTTAAATTCTGGCTTTTAGGAGTTCACTATTTACTTTTTGTGTTTGTTTGTATTGGATGTCTTTTTAGAACTTCTCTGCTGATCTATTGGTTTGCAACTAGGGCAGAATAGCCAACACTGCTATAGATTCCTCCAAGCAAATTCACTCCCTTCATAGAGCCCACACCACCCTGGGACTCTGCACTGCCTGCACTCGGCATCTGTGCTCTGGCTGCTTGTGCTTGGCTGGCCTTCCTTTGTGCCTGATTGAAACAGACCTTTTCTGGCAATCTTCCAAATTATCATCTGCTGGTAATTTGTTACATTCCCAATATTTATGGATTTTGTCAATACAAAACCAATTCAGAAGCTGGATCTGCTGTTAGTGTAAGAGTTGTGGGAAGAACTCAGAAAATGATGTGTGTCTTCACCACCCTTTTGGCTCTGCCCCCTATTATGTTGGTTTTACTCAATTTCATTTAGCATCAGTTCATGTAAGTCTCTCCAGAATTTTCTGAAATCATCCTGCTGATATCTGCTTTTAGAATAATAATATTCTATTGCATTCATATACCACAATTTATTCAGCCATTCCCCAGCTGAGAGGCATCCAATCAGTTTCCAATTCCTTGCCACTACAAAAAAAGGCTGCTACAAACATTTTTGCATATGTGGGTTAGGCATGCTATTTTAAAAAAATTCAGTGCCCCAATATCATAGATATAGTGTACAAAAAAAGTAAAATAATTCACCTCCTAAAAAGGTCTCAAAATGAAAACTTCCAAGAATATTATAGCCAAATTTGAGAGCTCCCCAATCAAGAAGAAAATACTGCTAACAATAAGAAAGAAACCATTTAAATTCCATGGAACCAGAGTCAGGATCACACAAACTCCCCAGCAAAACTAAATATAATTCTTTAGGGAGAAATGGATACTTAATGAAATCAAGGACTTTCAAACATTCTTCATGAAAATATAATAGCTGAGTAGAAATTTGGTTTTCAAATACTGGACTCAAGACAAGTACAAAAAGATTAATAGAAATCAAAAGGGAAGGGAATAAATGATATTTAGAGATTGATTAATAGGGCAAATTTCATAAAGTAATAGTCAGAAGTACACTTCTGAGGAGATATAGAAAAGAGAGACAGAGACAAGAGATAGAAAGTCAGAGAGAGACAGAAAGAGATAAGAAGAAGAAGAAGAAGAAGAAGAAGAAGAAGAAGAAGAAGAAGAAGAAGAAGAAGAAGAAGAAGAAGAAGAAAAGAAGAAGAGGCAGAGAAACAGAAGGAGAATGAGAGAAGAGAAGAATAAGGAAGAGAAGAGATGAGAAGAGAAGAGAAGAGAATAGGATGGAGACAAAAACAAAGTAATCATAATTGAATATGAATGCAATGAGTTACTAGAAAATTCTGAAAATCATGATAGAAAAGAGACTTGGCATATTTTAAGAAATTATTAAAATTTCCTTGAAATATTTTTCTAAATTAATGAAAAATTGGAAAGAATAAAAATTTTAGTATATAATGATTCAAGAGAATCATTTTCTTATTAGAAAACTACTACACCAAAAAAGAATTATGAAACTGAGACAAAGGCTCTGACTTAGATTCATTGATAGCAAAGTCTATTGGACTTTTCTTTGGAAGTGAATCACAGACTGACACTAGACTTTTGGGAGCTAAGATAGAAAAGAAAACAATTATTTGCCATAATACTCCCATATTTACCTCCAAACAACCATAAAATAATAGTCCCAAATAAATCCTGTTACAACAGAACCAGCAAAAAGACAGCATGAATTTTAAAAGATCACTAACCAAGTTCTTCTTCAATCAAGCAAATCATGGTAGGAAATGTCCAAGTAAGCCAACAGCAAGTCCCACTTCAACAAACTAATGCAAGATCCTGAGTCCCAGTGCAATGGATAATGGCAATTCCAGGACCCTTGCGTGCTTCAGCCCCTATAAGCCTCAGAGCAGCAAAATGTCAACAAAAAGGATCAAAAAGCGAGCAAACAACAATAAATAATTTGACCATAATTTATTATGATGACAGAGATCAAAACACAAATCCAGAAAAAGGAAACAATGTCCAAAAAAAAAAAATTATGAGCAAAATTCCTCTCCCCCAAAAAAGAAATGGGAAGTTGTCTCAAGTCCAGAAAGAACTCATTGGAAGAGTTCAAAAAGGAGGTTAAAAATCACGTAAGAGAGACTGAAATTAATGGGGAAATGAATGAAAGTGATGGAGAAGAATAATGGAAAAAAAACAGCTGGGGAGGAGGGAACAAAAACAAAAACAATCAACTGCTTAAATTGTTGAAGACATAAAAATCCTTTGAAGAAAACCACTCCTAAAAGAAGTACATTTGGGGAATGGAGTCAAGATGGCAAAATAAAAATGGGAACTTGCCCAACCTTTCCCTCAAACTGTTCCAAATTCCTTTAAATAATGACTTTAAACAATAGAACATTTTCCAGACAAAGGCAATTTAGAAGCTCAGCAGAAAAGGTCAATGACATAGGGAGGGGGGTCAGTTTGCAATCCGGGTACAGAGTGTAATCCAAATTACAGAGTGTATAGTTTACATAGGACTTGGCAGTTTCAACAACAAAACCCTGGAAATTAAGAATTTAATAGAGTGGAAGTCAAAAGGGCTAAGACCTCAAGCAAGAATCATTACCCAGTAAAATTAAGCATAATATTTCAAGATGGACAGTGATCATACCATGAAATAGAAGGATTTCAACCTTTCTTTTTTCTTTTTAGTTTTTTAAGCTAAGGTCTTCAACAGGTTTTAGTTTGATTGTAGCTGCAGCCACTCAGCCTAGGTGATTCAGACTAGGTAGAAATTAAGACAAAAATCACCTCTCTTAAGAGAATCAATGAAGCTGAACTGTTTACATCCCTATATGGGAAGATGATACATGTAACTCTTAAAAATTCTACCACTAGTAACACAGCTAGATGCTATATACATAGATAGAGGGTATAGGTATAAGGTGAATTTGAGAGAATGACATAAAAATAGCTAAAAGATGAGAAAGGAATTCACTGGGTACATAAGGAAAGAAGTAAAATAAGGTAAATTATTTTAGATAAAGTGGGGTGAGAAGCCTATTACAATAGAGGGGAAGATGAAAGAGTAGGTAATAAGCATCACCTAAATTTTAATCTCCTCAGTATTGGCTCAAAAAGGAATAATAAATACAGTTATATAAATCTATCTTGCCCATCAGGCATGTAGAACCAGATAAGATCAATGGAAGTGGGATTGACTGAAGGGAGGGTATATGAAGGGGAGTTGTAGTCAGAAGCAAAACACTAATGAAGAGGGACAAATTGAAAGGAGAGAGAGGAGAAACAGGAAGAAAATAGGATAGAGGAAAATACACAGTTAGTAATGATAACTGTAAATGTAAATAGGATGAACTCTTCCATAAAATAGGAGTGGATAACAGAGTTTATCAAAAAACATCCTGGAATATGTTGTTTACAAGAAATACATTTAAAGAAGAGAGGCACATACACACAGAGTAAAAATAAGAGGCTTGGAGAAGAATCTTCAGCTGAAGAAAAACAAATAAACAAAAACTGAGATAGCAATCCCAATCCTCAGACAAAGCAAAAGCAAAAGCAAATCTAATTAAAAGAGACAAGGGAAGAAATTACAATTTGCTAAAAGTACTATAGAGAACTAATATTAAATACTAAATATATATGCACCAAGTGGTATAGCAGCCAAATTCTAAATGAAGAAATTAACTGAGATACCAGTTTATGACCAAATAAGGGATAGTAAATGTAATGAAATGTATCATAATTTTATTACATTAAATTAAAAGGCTTTTGCCCAAATAAAATCAGTGCAACAAAGATTAGAAGGAAAGCAGAAATTTGGGAAACAATCTTTAAAGCAATTTTACCTAATAAAGGCCTCATTTCTTAAACATATAGATAACTTAATTTATTACAATACAAACCATTCCTCAATTGACAAATGATCAAACAATATGAGCAGGAAGTTTTCAGATAAAGAAATCAAAACTATCTGCAGTCATGAAAAAATGCTGTAAATCACTTTTGAAATGGCAATTCTGATACCATCTCTCACCTATCAGATTTGCTAATGTGGCAAAAAGGGGAAATGATAAATGTTGGAGAGTATGTGGGAAAACTGGTATAGTAATGCACTGTGTATACTCTTTGATTCAGCAATATCACTACCAGGTGTGTATCCCCCAAAAAAGTATAAAAAAAAGGAAAACAACCTTCATATGCAAAATTAGTAATTGCAATCCCTTTGCAGTGGAAAAATATTAGAAATTGAGGGAATGCTCATCAATTAGGGAATGGATGTGCAAATTATGGTATATGACTATAATGGATCACTATTGCATAATAAGAAATTGAAGATTTCAGAAAAAACCTGAAAAGGCTTCTATGAACTGACATAAAGTGAAATTAACAGAATCAGGGAAATATCATGAATAATATCAGTGAATAATACTGATTATATAGAATATACAATAATCATCATTGTGTGTTGATGGACTTCAAAGGATTCAGCTCTTCTCAAAAAGACAAGGCTTGAAGAAAACTACAAAGGATTCACAAAGGAAAAAAAAAATCTATATATCCAGATAAAGACCTCTTGGATTATAATTACAGATCAAAATCTATTTTTCACTTACTTTATTCTTTTTCATGTTTTTTTTTTTCCCTTTTGATCTTTTTTCTTCTTTTACAATTGTGACAAATATGGAAATATGTTTCACAGGCATTGCTATCCTTATTAAAGGATATTAAATTGTCTACCATTTTAGGAAGAGGGAATGGGAGGAGGGAAGAAGAAAAATTTGGAATTCAAACTTTGTAAAAATGAATACAAATAATTATCTTGAATTAATAGGGAAAATAACACACTATTTAAAAGAATAAATTAATCCAAGATCAGGCAAATCTAATACAAATATTGTCAACTAGAAGTTTTATAATAAATAATAATTTTAAAAAGCAATAGAGCTTGAGTGATCTGTGCAGTACAACTTTATTGTATATTTTTTGCTTGACAAAAATATATGTATATATACACACATACTATATATATATTATATATATATATACACACACATAATCAATACATGTATGTGTGTATATATGTACATGTATATTTATATATGTCTCTGTATGTATACAACCAATGTTAACAGTAGCAATTTTGTTATACAGAATATGATCATAAAATGCATTTTCTGTTTCTAACAAAAGTCTTGCTTCATTTTCTCAATTTGCTTAAAATATTGATCCTGCAATTGTTGACAAGACTGGAGTGAATCTGATAAAACCTTCGGCAATGTAGCATGATATGAGCCCATTAGGCACACTGCAATCTGACAAATTGCAATTTAATGAGAGGCATCATATGAGACAAACATGTTGGTAATTATTTCTGATCATATGCTATCCAATTGCTAGCATCTGTGAATCCTTGCTGCCACAATTGCTCAGTTATCCAGGGATATGTCAGATTTTCCAGTATCTCTTTGTAGCTGACTGAATTTAGTTTAGTTTAGTTTCTTTTTTGGTTGTTGGAAATAAATATTTGAAGTGTCTGTTACCTTTTCAATATTTATTGCAATTTGATTTCCTTGTTTACTGTTTCTGAGAAAAATAAATGAAGATATTCACTTTTTCTCCAAACCTGGGGTTTGGCACTTTTGGGGATATCATAGGCACTTTTGTCAGTCTGGTAAAGTCTATAAATTCTTACTCAAGGAATGAAAAAGGGTTTTTAAATGTATTAAAAAATATATATGATTACAAAGGAAATAAACTATATTGAAAGAGAATTACATATACATATACACATATGTGTGCATGTATGTGTATATGTATACATGTGTATGTGTGTGTGTATACACACACACACACAGGCATGCATGCATTTTCTGAACTGGTATTCAATCATTTTTCATTAATGTTAATTGTTTGTGACACCATTTGGGGTCTTTTTGGCAAAGATACTTAAATTGTTTATTCTTTTCTTTTCCAGATCATTTTACAAATAAGGAAACTGAGGCAATTAAGGTTAAGTTACTGGCCCATGCTCATATAATTGAACTCAGGAAGATGAATCTTCCTTACTATAGGTCTAGCACTCTATCTACTATATCACTTAGCTGCCCTTGTTCACAGATCTTAGGTTAACAGACCGTACTAACACATTTTTTAAATGTAAAGATTTCTATTTCTATGATTTTTATTACCATCTTCTGTTGAATGCTTTCAACTGAAACAAATTAATCCACTTAACCAATATTTATCTGGTTCCTATTTGACTGTAGTTATTTTTGATTGACATGCAATTGATAGGTACCCCTTAACTATTTGTAGTTGTCAAATAATTTTTGTTTCTTTAGTTTACTTTTGATTTTTCCAGAGATTATTAATATAGTGTATATACATAGAGAGAGGGATACACCAGAAGCCTTGCTAGGGTGTGCTAAAATTGTGTGAAACTTAACTTGCATTTACAAGTGCATGCACTGTTCTCCTCCCATAATATTCCATAATTTCTCATGACAAACAAGAATACTACTCCTTGTGTCCTATATTCCACAAAAAAGTGTGAGAACAATGGTTCTAATCTCTTAGTTTATCTTCTTTTTAATACTTGAAACTAATAAATAAATTTATGGATCATTCAGTGTCCATTTAATTCAAGTCCAGAGAATTCATGTTCAATTCACATTGCTACTATTTAATAGCTATGTCAAACTAATGAATCTGGCAGCCTCATTTTCTTCTTTTGTTAAACATTTAACAAATATGTAAATATCTGTCTTATAGATTATTTTAAGTGTAATTCTTCTTGTACTATTTGACACTTTGCCTTCTGCAAGCAATACTTAGAGAAGAATAAGAGTGAATTGTACACATGAAAGAGACCATATACAGTAGTCAACACTCTGTTCCATAGCTCAGACAGGATTCATGAGTTAGAGGAACAGAATATATAAGATAACTCTATATATGTTAATGTAAAATATTGTTAATAATCTAATTTTTTTTGGGTGGGGGAGCCAATGTTTCTTCCACTGTTTCTTCTGCAGAAGTCATGACCTAGTTGCAAAAAGAAACAAAGTAAGTTTTTTTTTTTTTTTTTAAAGTGACCAGAGATGAAATTGAAAGAAAATCATAAGTTTCAATGTGGTCCCAAGTCCACTTCCCTTTTCTTGAAGGAGGAGCTGAGATTTTAGACAAGCATTCCAAAGTCTTTGTTTAATCATAAGCCATATTAGATGACATGATTCAAACCTAATTTATTAAAATGGCCAGAAGTCATTAAAAAAAAAAAAAAAACTTTATCATTCTGGATAAAGTATGCACTATCTGGTGACAGTCCACATCTAATAGAGGCATTGGACATGGAGTTATAAAGTAGCTATTTTAAGTTAAATTATTTTGTAATGCTTGTTAATCTTAGGTTAAATTATTTTATTATGGTTGTTAATTCCATGGAAAGAGTAAAGTGCTACCTGTTTACAACTAACCAGGTTCTATCCCTATGAGGAGACTATTCCTTAAGCCAAGGTCATGTAATCTGCACACATTGAAATATAATGAAGCGAAAGAACAAGACTGATTCTATCTTTATGAAACTTTGACAGTTAAATCAGCATAACAAATGTATTACTAAAAAATTAAAAAAGAAAGCAATGAAGCAAAATGTTTCAGAATATGAAGCATAGATATCACGGTTTAAAAATATGAACATAAAAAGACAAATATTATTACATTTTTAAGATGATTATACACACACTCAGACACACACACACACACACACACACACACAGTGTAATATTCATAATACTCTCATTCCCTTCCCTCTTGTTTAATCAAGGACAATCTCTCGACTTATGTGAATTTGCTCACTATGATTTTTGGATTGCTTTAGGAGTCTTTCTGAGATAAGCTCTGCATAACTCTCATTGAAGAATCAGATCAAGATGATAAAAATTGTATCTCCGTGGCCTTTTGTGGCTAGTGGAGTCCTACTGTATCTATTCTTTGGGGTTAAGTACCAACAGCCAAACTAGTGAGCTTTTGTTCTCACTAAATTCTAATTACGCAACTACTGAGCATCATCTCCTTGTCAAGCTCTGCCAGCCTCTGTATAAGTCTCTTTTAATCTTTTATATCACAAACAGCATAAAGCTCTGAGTCTTTCTATATCTATTTCTGCCTGAATGGCAAGAAAAGGCAACAACTTCATGCTGATCTCCTTAAAAGAAAGTTCAGAACCATGGAGAAATATTTTCTTCATCCTCTGAACTAGGAATTTAATCTTTCAGTCTTAAATAAAATTCAAACTACTATTCAGAGGAAGTATTAGTAATGTTTTTATTTTGTGCTCTCATCATTGGTTTGGAATGCCTTTTTCCTGGTATCTGATGAGCCAATAGAAAAAGCAGGAGCATGTTTTAACTGAAAGCTTTAAATAATTCAAAGAGATAGTCTTATTTCTGTATTCCTAATTCCCATTATTTGAGAATATAAAGACATGTAAAAATGATTTTTCTTTCCTGTCTACTGAAATTTATGACAGTGTAAAATAAAGATGAGCTTTGTGATTAAGTTATGATTTCTTAATGTATATTTCCAAATCTTGATTTTCCCAGAAATTATCAGTATAAATCCCATTTAAAAAATATGTCTTATTAAGACTATCTAGAAAGTATCTTAGGTTCATATTCCCTTGGTGAACTGGATAAAGGTGTGGGCAGATGCCAATTTTTGGCACTTCTGGAGGTCCCTGTATTATACTCAGAGAATCACTTCCTTAAATCATAGATAATTGTTTAGAATAATAATAAAATAGGCCATGGTGAATGTTAAAAAAAAAAAAAAAAAGTAACACGATGGGTTTAGAACAAAGTGTTCAGGAATGGAGTAAAATATGAGAATAATGAAAAGGTAAGGAGATATCAAGACAGAAAACCTTTAGCATGTTTTTATTATTTTTTGTAAATTCTCACAATGGACTGAAATCTTCTTCTGTGGAATAGTAGGTTCTTTTTTTTTAAATTCCAAACAAATTTTAAATCATAGGGTTTGTGATTTCTTTCTTTTCTTTTTCTTTTTCTTTTTTTTTTTTTTTTTTTTGGTTCCCTCTGTTTGGGGACTCCCTGATATCAAGCCACTTTTATTTTACTATTCCAGCATTCAAGGATACTTTGGTTTTGTTTTCTGTATTGGTCAGCTCGTTCTGGCTTGTTCTATAGAAATATTACAAATGTGAAATCTATATAAGAGAACAAATGACCATTCTCTTAATGAGGTCAGTTAATTGTGAAGGGTAACTGAGACAACTTAGCCAATGTGTGCATTCTCTGCCCAATCTGAAGAAAGGAAAAAACAACAAATTTTGACTTTAGAATTAAAATTATAAAAATTATTATATTCAGTAGTTGAAGTCCAAATAATTAATTTCATCATATCCAAAGTAGAAATAAATATTTATCCTTTTATTTGGCTATTTTATGACAATATTTATAAACAGTGTAATTCAGGATCCTTTCAATATGCCTATTAGAATTAGGGAAAAAAAAAAACAAGAAGAATACAATTGTATTCATATAGAAATATCTATGTGAAACTTTTTAATTAGTAAAATTTTAATATTTTTTCAGCTTTCAATTTTTTCAAATACCAAACATTTTCCCCTAAAAGGTCAAAATATAAACACTATTTTATAAAAGATGAGGGAAACTACATTTTTATATTGTTTACAATAATACATACAGTGTTACCTTAACATTTAAAAATGTATTTTAAATGTATTGAGGGAAGTTCCAGGGGTGCGGCCAAGATGTTGGAGTAAAATTAGGCAGCTGCTCCAGCTCTCCCAGTTTCCTTGAAAATCACATGAAGCCAAGTGTCTGAACAGAGTCTGATGGAATGAAATCACTGTCCAGCTCAAGATAGACTGGAAAAACTTCCAGAAAGGTCAGTCTAATTGGGGTGAAAAAGGTGTTCAACCCAGGTCAGATAGCTTCTGGCAAAGCTGGTGATAGAGTCATAATCACAGCAAATCAGTAACTAAGACTCCCCCCAGTCCAAGTTCAGTAGAAAAACAAATCAATGGGGCAGCTTCTAGTCACAACTCAGAAGGCAAACTCTGAGAAACGAGACTGTTTCCTGAACTGAGCAGGCAAAGTTAACACCTATAAACACAAGGGATCCTTTTGCTCACAGCTAAGTCTCAGAGCTGCACAGGAAGCTTGGGACAGCATTACCTTTACCCTAGGAGCAATGCTTCACCTTAAAAGTAATAAAAAGAAGAAATATCAAAAGAAAAGAAAATTAGCAAGAAACAGAAAAGAAACTTGAGCATGGAAAGCTACTATGGTGACAGGGCAGACCAAAATACAAACTCGGAAAGGATAGAATTTCCACAGAAGAGTGATATAAATTGATTTCAAAACCAAAGATACTTCTTGGAAATGCTCATAAAACAATTCAAAAGGCAAATAAAAAACATAGAAAAGAATGGCAAAAGAAATGAGAAGTATGCATGAGAGAGTCAATTGGAAAAGGAATGAAAAGAATTGTCTGAAGAAAACAACTCCTTAAAAAGTAGAATAAACTCAATAGAAAGATTAAAAAAAGATAATTGAAGAAAATCACACATTAAAAATTAAAACAGGACAAATAGAAGATAAGACTTTGTGAGACAGCAAGAATCGGTCAAACAAACTAAAATGAATGAAAAAAATGAAACAAAAAAAGAAGTACCTCATTGGCAAAACAGCTGACATGAAAAATGGATCCAGAAGAGACAATTTTAAAATTATTGGCCCACCTGAAGGTCATGACCCAAAAAGAGAGCATTTTACAAGAGTGTTATTAAGGAAATGGTCCCAATATTCTAGAAACATAGGGGGAAATGCTCATTGACAGAATCTGTTGTTCATCTCCAGAAAGAGACCCCTCAGGGAAAATCCCAAGGAACATTGTTGAGAATTTCCAAAACTATAATCTCAAGAAAAAACAAACAAACAAACACTGACAAAAACATTTCAAATGTCAAGGAGCAACAGTTAGGATTATCCAGAATCTGGGAGCTTCTATAATAAAGGATTAAAGGGTCTGTAATACTATATTCTGGAAAACAAAGGACCTAATGTCCAACCAGGAATTAACTACCCAGCAAGATTCTTTCAGGGTAGGTATTGGAGCTTTAATGAAATAAGAGACTTTCAATCATTTCTATTGAAAAACTCAGAAGTAAACAGAAAATTTAATCTACAAACACAGAACTCAAGAAAACTACAGAAAAGTTAATAGGGGGAACACACACACACACACACACACACACACACACACATATATACATATATATATATATATATATATAATTTGCATTTGCATATATAAATACATATATAATATACATATACAAATACATATAAGTAAGGATATGTGTGTGTGTGTGTGTGTGTGTGTAGGTATATTTAAAGGTTAAACTGGGTACATCCCTAGATGGGAAAATAATATGTGTAACTCTTGAGAACTGTATCTAACACTTGGCAGATAAAAACAGGCATCAACTGGGCAGAGAATGTTGTTTGAATGGACTCTGATGTGATGATGTCAAAGAAAAAGATACTAAGAGGTGAAGAGAGGTCTATGGAAAAAGAGGAAAAGGGAGGTATAATGGGACAATTAGTTCATATAAACAGGTGCAAAAGACGTATTACAATCCAGGAATAGAAGAGAAGGGGACAAACATTGAAGTTTGATCTTATCAGTTTTGTATCTAACAGGGAACAACTTAATCATTCAGTTGAGTATAGAAATTTATTTAATCCTATAAAGAAGAGAATAAATAGGAAAAGATAGCAAAACTTTACTGGTGGGCAGACCTCAACCTTCCCCTCTCAGAAACAGACAAATCTAACCACAAAATAAACAAGAAAGAAAAAAGGGAGGTTAATAGGATGTTAGAAAATCTAGATATGATAGAGCGCTGGAGAAAATTGATAGGGACAAAGAGGGATACTTTTTTTTTCTCAGCAGTACATGCCACCTACACAAAAATTGACCATATATTAGGACACAGAATCTCACAATCAAAAGCAAAAAGTCTCAAATTGTAAATGCTGTCTTTTCAAACTACAATGCAAAAAAATATATATATTTAATAAAGGAGCAGAAAAAGATAGACTAAAAACTAATTAGGAAGTAAATAATCTAATTCTAAAGCATGAAATGACAAACAACAAATGACAGAAACAACATGTGATTTTTATCTAAGACAATGACAATAATGAGACAATATGCCAAAATCTGTGTGATGCAGCCAAAACAGCTCTTAATGGAAATGTATCTCCAAATAGTTACATAAATAAAATCAAAAAAAGAGGAAGGAGTTCGATGAATTAGGCATGCAACTAAAAGAGTTAAAAAAAAAAGAACAAATTTTAAAAATCCAATTAAATACCAAATCAGAAATTTTGAAACTCAAAGGAAAGATTAATAAAATAGAAACTAAGAAAACTAAGAGTTGGTTTTAATAAAATTCAACAAAATGGATAAACCTTTGGTTAATTTGATCAGAAAAAGGAAGGAAAGAAAAACAAGTCATCAGCATCAAAAACAAAAGAGGTGAACTTACCACCAATAAAAAAATCAATTATTAGGAGCTGCTTTGCAATCTTTATGGGAACAAGTTTGACAATTTAACTGAAATTGATGAATATTTACAAAAATATAAAGTACCCATGTTAACAGAAGAGGAAACAAAATACTTAAATACTCTCATTTTAGAAAAAGAAATGGAAAAGTCATTAATGAATTTACTAAGAGAAAATCTAATCACAATCTAAATCACAAATGAGTTCTACCAAACTTTCAAAGAACAATTAATTGTAATACTATGTAAATTATTGGGGAAAATAGGTAAAGAAAAAATACTGCCGAATTCCTTCTATGACACAAATATAGCATTGACAGTAAACCAGGAAAAAACAAAACAAAGGAAATTGTAGATCATTCTCTTTAATGAATATTGATGCAAAAAAAAAAAAAGAAATAAAATATTAGCAGAGATTATAACAATTTTTGAATAGTTGAATATACTACGACCAGGAATGCATACTAGTTTGGTATCAGGAAAACTATTACCACAATGGACCTTATCAGTAATAAAACCAATAGAAAGCATATGATAATTTCAAGAGATGAACAAAAAGTTTTTCATAAAATACAGCTCCCATTCCTTTTAAAAATATTAGATAGTAAAGGGATAAAGAGAGCCTTCCTAAAAATAATTTTAAAATATCTGTCTAAATCCTTTAGCAAACATTATTTGTAATGGAGAGAAGCTGGATGCATTCCCAATAAAATCAAAGGTGAAACAAGGATGTCCATTATCACCACTATTATTCAACATTGTTTTGGAAATGTTGGCTTTATCAACAAAAAAAGAAAAAGAAATTAAAGGAATTAGATTAGTCAATAAGGAAATAAAACTATCATTCTTTGCAGATGATATGATGCTCTACTTAAAGAATCCAAGATAATCATCCAAAAACCTACTGCAAACAATTCACAGTTTTAGTAAAGTTGCAGAATGTAAATTAAACCCACACAATTCATTAGCATTTCTATATTTTTTTGAAAAAAATAAAAACAACAGCAAGAGATATGAAGAGACATTCTATTATAAAATGCTTCAGACAAAATAAAATACTTGGGGTGTCTACCTTCCAAGACAGACCCAAGAATTATGTGAACACAATTACAAAACACTTCTCACACAAATAAATTCAGATCTAAACAATTGGAAATTTATTAATTTGTTCATGACTAGGCTAAACTAATATAATAAAAATGACAATTCTGCCTAAATTGGTCTACTTGTTCAATGCCACACCAATCAAACTGCCAAAATGTTATTTTATTGAACTAGAAAAAATAATAACAAAATTCATCTGGAAGAACAAAAGGTCAACAACATCAAGGAAATTAATGAAAAGAAAAGGCAAAGGATGGTGGCTTAACAGTAGCAAACCTAAAACTATATTATAAAGCAGTAATCCACAAAACCATTTGGTACTGGCTGTAAAATAGAGTGGTAGATCAGTAGAATATATTATGTACACACAAAACCACAATCAAGGCCTCTAGCAATCTAGTATTTGATAAATTCCTAAACTCCTGAGTCTGATATAAGAATTCATTTTTTGAGAAAAATTTGTTGGGAAAACTGGAAAAGAATGTCAGAAACTTGGCATGTACCTAAATCTCACACTCCATAACAAAATAAGGTCAAAATTGATACATGATTTGGGCATAAAAGATGATACCATAAACAAATTAGGAGAGTAAAGGAAAATTTATCTATCAGAACTTAGGAGAAGGGAGGAATTTATGATCAAAGAAGATTTAAAAAACATTATTAAAGGCAAAATAGAAAACTTGTATTACATTAAATTTTAAAAGAAGTACAAATTAAGACAACTCTGAGATACCAAATCACATTTCCTAGAATGACTAAGATACCAGAAAAAGATAATGATAAACATTGGATGGGATGTGGGAAAAACTGGTACACTAATACATTGTTGGTGGACTTGTGAAATGATCCAAACATTCTAGAGAACAATCTGGAACTATACCAAAGGGCTATAAAAATGTGCATACCCTTTGACCCAGCAGTGACATTACTGGATGTGTACTCCAAGGAAATGATAAAGGAGGAAAAGATACTCATATGTGCAAAAATGTTTGTAGCAGTTCTTTTTGTGGTAACAAAGAATTGGAAAAGTATGGATGCCCATCAGTTGGGGAATGGCTAACAAGCTGTACCATAGTACATGAAGGTAATGAGATATTACTGTTCTATAAAAAAAAATGATGAACAAGGTGATTATAGAAAAGTCTGGAAAGAGTTACATGAACTAATGCTGAATGAAATAAGTAGAACAAGGAATATATTTTATACAATAGCAAAAAGAATGCGTAATGATCAACTATGAAAGGCTTGGTTCTTCACAGTGGGTTAGTAATCTAAAACAATCCCAATGCCATCTGCATTCAGAAAAAAATATTTAAGGAGACTGAATATAAATCAACACATGCTATGTTCACTTTTTTCTGTTTTTTTTTTTAATGTTTCCCCCCTTTTTTTTTCTTTTGCTCTGATTTTTCTCTCCAAACATGATTCATAAAGCAATGCTTATTAAAAATAAGTAAACTTAATACAATAAAAAAGAATATAAGCTCTTTGAGGGTAGAAAAATAAATACATGTGTTGATGTATAAATAAAAGTTGCAATGGATTTAGAGCAAGGAGAGATCTGGTCATGAGTTTTAAATCTGAAATTTATTGACTATTTGACTAAGGACAAATTCCCTGATTTCCTTCATCTCAGTTTCTTTACCTATCAAAGGAGAAAGGTAAATGTCAATTTACAGGAGTAATATACTCATGAAAATAATTTTTTAATGTGTGTGTTATGTATATGTATATGCATATATTTATATGTACACATGTAATATATAATATTTTACTATTATTATCTTTATTATTGTTATTAAAATAGGAGAAACTTTAATGCAGAGATGTCACATGTGGCTAGATTAAAATTTAATTGGGAAATTTTAACTAAATAAAAATAATACATTGTATATGATATTAATTTTGAATTGGCACTAGTGCTCTAGTGAAGGAGATTAAATATGAATGGAAGAAGAAGTGGAATAAAATAACTGAATCAATTTGTTGTCACTATTCAGCAGAGCTGGGTCTAAGTATAGAGAGTTCAGGACTGTCGGAGGTAGTTGGTGAGGAGGAAGAAGAAAAAAGAAAATAGTCAAAGCAGTCACATTTTGTGTGAAGGAATTACTCTTCACATTAGACCTGCACTGTGTCCAAAGAACTGACAGATAAGATGGAAGTTGATAAAATTATATATCGTGTTCTCTTCCTATCCTCCCTTTCACCATCATATGAATCTAGTCCTCTAGTTGTAGTGACTGCATTGATCATCCTCTTCCTTCTATAAATGGCATCTTTGTTTTTGGAGGCCTGGGATCCAAATATTCAAACTTAGGAACTTTCAAATTATTTACAAAGTAACTCCCAAAGCTAGGATAATATAGATTCAGAATCTCTTTCCTCAGTCCATTTGTAAACATGCTTTCTCTGTCCTGTCCTTCTGTGGTGACTCATCATGGTCCTAGCTCCTATTGAATTGTAGCAACAGAAAGATAATTTCTGGCAACTGCATCCGACCTGTAATAAGAACAAGAAACAGAAACACAAAAGACAGTAAGGAAGCTATTTGCCATCTACTTCTGCAAACTGTCATTCCTTACCCAGAGTAAAAAATGATAGATGAGATAGAGAAAGACTCTCAGCACTTCTTGAACTCTATCTAGTTGTAAGCTCAGGAAAAATAAAGCATCTGAAAAAGACAAAGTCATTTCTGAGCTTATTTTTATATACCATAAAGGAGGTGGATCTTCTGAAAAGGGGTGATTCATTAGGTAGCCAATCAAAAAGAAGTATCCCACTTCTCTAAAGACTAGTTAGTGTGGATTCTGTGAACATATTAACTAATACCATTTTATAGTAATGATTATTACTATCACCTACTTTGTGTCATAGGAAAGCTATGTAACCTTGAAAATATTTGTGGTACTGAAATACCCAAATTGATTAGATTCCAATCACCAACTAATTGTTATTTTAAAATTACTAATCCATATTTATTTAGTTTGTAGGAGTCCCTTCCCCTTGTTTTGCTTTGTCTTTTTTTCTAAGTGATACTGGAGAATTTTCCTTTTTTCTCAAATATTGTGTCATATATTGATAAAATGTAAATGAACTTCTAAGGCTACTCTCTTTTGCCCCCTTATATTGTCAGTTACAATAGATTTCCCCCCTTGAATTCTATACTATCCAACCTAATTAAATTGTTTGTTTTGCATCATAGAAAATCATTATCACAATTCACTCTTATTGCTGACTCGAGTTCTAGAAGCTTTGCCAATAACTGATTGGGGCAATGCCCATGCTATTGAAATTTGTTATTATCCATCTGTCAGATCTTAAAAGCATGTACACCTTCCTGGGTGATTTGCAGCATTAATTTCATAAAGTATTTCATAGCTGGGTCTAAAGAATTGTTCTTAATAACACTTTCTAACAGAATACATTTTGTTTTCCCCAAGTAGAAATATCCTTAAAATAAACACCAGTTTTCAATGGGTTTTAATGTTTTCCCTATATTGTACAAGTTCACCAGAAAATAGATCTAATCATTGAAAAGGTCAGACAACCCCTGGAAATTTTCATATAATGTATTAATTTATGCAGGACAGGGTCAAAGTAAACCACAGGGCAAGAGAAGAAAACTGTGACTAATGAGTTTACAGACTTAACCTTCATCAGCTTGATTTCCCTTTCCTTTGCATTATACTAGAAATTATCCCCATGTAACATCTGAGAATCAGGGAAACTCAAAGTTGGGAGAGACCTCAGAGGCCATATCCAACCTAAAGTGGGGTGCAAGTTAACTGTGAAGAAGTAAAATAGTTAAATTTATTAACTTCTATAATAAACCTTACAAATTCTAACATTTAATATGTTTTATGTCCTTTTGCAGCAAACCTTTTTTAATATAATGTGACATTGAATGCACACTTTTGCAAGATATTTTTTATTCTTTCATAATGAAACATTATATTTCTCACATTGGATATTGAATGTATCTTTGGAAAACAATCCATAATTCTAAGTCTAGCCTTTTTTATAGACTATAAGTTTTCAATGGATTTAAATTAGGTGAATTGCTAGGCTACTGAAGAATATTTGTCTCTATTTCTGATATTTTCCTTAAATTTTCATGATTTGTAGAATGATATGAGGTTATGAAATACTATTAACTCACCTTGGGGAATTTCTAAATTCATCTGCAAGTTTTGCTTTTCATGAATCAATATATTTGTCAGGGTTAATAACTTCCTTAATGGAAATACTTGAAATTCACTGAAAATGCTGTTCAATCCCCTAAATTGGGGGAAAGGTAATAGATGTTTTATAGGAGGAAGAACATACCTAGATTTTTAAAGGCTCAGCTGACATTGGTTTTGTTACAATAATTCCCTGATAAAATTACAATACAATATGTAAACCCATGTTCAGAGTTATTGGGAAAAGGTAGAAGTTGTGTTCCAGAAGATCAGAAACAAATTTGACAGTCACTATCTGTGGAATTTGCTCCATTATGGAGTAGTAATGAACTGAATCAGCTACACCCAGCAAAAGAACTCTGGGAGATGACTAAGAACCATTACATTGAATTCCCATATATGTCAATCCCTATATTTTTGCCTGCCTGCATTTTTTATTTCCTTCACAGGATAATTGTACAATATTTCAGAGTCTGATTCTTTTTGTACAGCAAAATAATGGTTTGGTCATGTATACTTATTTTGTATTTAATTTATACTTTAATATATTTAACATGTATTGGTCATCCTGCCATCTAGGAGAGGGGGTGGGGGGAAGGAGGGGAAAAATTGGAACAAAAAGTTTGGCAATTGTCAATGCTGTAAAATTACCTATGCATATAACTTGTAAATAAAAATCTATTGGAAAAAAAAATAAAGTGCAAATACAAAAAAAAAAAAAAAAAAGAAAGAAAGAAAGAAAAGAAAAAAGAATTTGCTCCATTATTCTTGCCTCCCAAGAGTCCAAGTCTTGGCTAACTTCTGCCTCTTTCTTATTTCAAGGTTTTATTGTTACTCCTTACATAATAGGGATCCAGGACCTTATATCTTATATAGATTTTTTTTTAAAGCCCATGTGAAACCACTTAAAAAAATATGCTAGATTAAGAGAAGCATAAATTTCAGATCAATGGATTGATAGACTGCTGGTCTTCCCATGATCAGATCACCTCTGAAGTAATGAGGTCACTTATCAGCACTGCATTTAAGGAAGAATTTGTATAAAATGGGGATTATTTTCAGTGTAAGTAGTTTGATAAAGAGCTTCAAATTTATGCCATTTGAAATTGAGCAAAAGAAATTTAGATTTAACTTGAGGAAGAGTAGGGGATAGATGAAGCAAAGAATTTAATTTTACTTCTAAGACACTATTTAGTCTAAACCATGTCTGATTCCTATTAATATTTTATTCTATTTAGATGCTCACTCTCTTATTTTAACTTTCTTCATCTAGATTTTAATATTTATAAAATTCTAGTTCCATTGCCATGGGAATAGATTTGGGTAGTTAGGGATGGCTTTAGCGAGCTGAATCTGGCTCTGAATATAATTTATAGAATATCTCCTCCATTACTCATTTGCCTTCCTTGAAGAAAAAGAGATAATAAGGACACTTATTTCACAGTGTTTGGGAGAGGATCAAAGGAGATGATATTTGTAAAGTACTTAGCATAATTCTGGCATATAGTAGTCACTAAGTAAATAACTTCATTTTAATTAACATTCTTCTTACCTACTGCCTTCTACTATAGCAATTACAATTTGTATCAGTAAAATGAAAAATTAATTAAATACTATTAAATTTTGATATTTAATTACCACATATGGTGGGGGGCGAATAAAATGGAAGAAAGTTTCATTACCTGGGAAGTAATAGGCATGAATATTCTAACCTTAACCTCTACCATTTACTAGAAGTATGGCTTTTGGTTAAGTCACTTCCCTTTCTGGGCCTCATTTCAACATCAATAAATAAGAATATTATGGTAAACAACCTTAAGAGCTCCTATGTTCCTATGACTATTTATCACATTTTCTTGGATCATTTAGATGATAAAAGCACTACCCCCAACACTCATAGGTCTAATGTTGAAGTAATGGTAACCATCCAAGAAAATCTGGGGAAACTACTAAATTTCAGTCTAGAAAGCATATATTTACTTAGACTTTTCAAAATGGTCTTCCTTAATTAGATCCTTCAACATAATATTTGGTTCAAAGAATATAGAAAAGGTACTTATACTAGAGAACAAGTAGAAAATCAGTAGAATTTAGGTCAGATGATATCTTATATATCTTCTAGTTGGGTGAACTTAGACAAGTCAACTAATCTCCCCATTACCCTAAGAACAGACTGAAACTTTTAAAATAGAGCAAAAATTCAAAAGAGAACTCTGACCAAAGAAAGTTATTATGGAGACAGAGAAGAACAGAACTCAAAACCTGAGCACTAAAAGAAAAATATCTTCAGATGAAGTCCCCAAAGTATAATATGAGTTGGTCGCCATTTGACAGCGCTTTTTTTGTCAGCAGTACATGGAATCTACACACAAAAAATTGACAATGTACAAAATCATTATAATCCTCAAAATGAAATGCAGAAAGGCAAAAATAGTAAAAGTATTTTTTCAGATGATGATGCAATAAAAAATTACATGAAATAAGGAGCCAGGGAAAAATAGACCAAAATTAATTGGAAAATAAATAATCTAATCATGAAGAATGAGTGGATAAAACAACAAATCATAGACAGAATTGGTTATTTCACCTAAGAGAATGACAATGATGAGACAATATACCAAAATTTATGGGAAGTATCCAGAGCAGTTTTTAGGTGAAGTTTTATATCTATAGATGATTACTTGCATAAAATAGAGAAAGAAAAAAATCAATGAATTGGGCATGCATCTTAAAAAGCTAGAAAAAGAACAAATTAAACACCCTCAAATAAATACCAAATTTGAAATTCTGAAAATAAAAGGGAGATTAATAAAATTGAAAGTAAGAAAACTATTGAACTAATAAACAACACTAAGATTATTAAAAACAACAACAACACAGATAAATCTTTAGTTAATTTGATTAGAAAAAGGAAAGAAGAAAATCAAATTAATAGTATCAAAAATGAAGAGGGTGAAATTTAGACCAATGAAGAAAAAATTACAACAATAATTAGAAACTATCTTGTCCAACTACATGCTAATAAACCTGATAATCAAAATGAAATGCATGAATACTTACAAAAATATAGATTGCCTAGGTTAACAGAGAAGGCAATTAGTTATATAAACATTCCTCTTTTAGAAAAAAGAAATTGAACAAGGTATTAATCAATTTCCTAAGGAAAAAATTTCCAGGGCCAGATGCATTTACAGGTGAATTCTTACACCACTTAAAAACAATTAATTGCAATATTATGCAAACTATTTGTAAAAATAGGGAAAGAAGGAATCCTAATGAATTTGTTCTGTGACACAGATATGGTGCTGTTAACTAAACAAGATAAGGTCAAAACATAGAAAGAAAAGAATAGACCAATTTCCCCAGTGAATATGGAGGCAAAAATTTTAAATAATATATTAACCAAGAGATTATAGCTAGTTATTACCAGGATAATACATCATGATCAAGGATGATTTATACCAGAAAAGCAGGGCTGGTTCAATATTAGGAAAACCATTAGTATAATTGAGTATATTAAAATGAACTATATCGATAACCAAATGAAAAGAAATCATATGATTATCTCAATAGATACAGAAAAAGCATTTGACACAACCTAACACCCATTTCTCTTAAAACACTAGAGAATACAGAAATTAATGGAGTTTTGTTTGAACTGATCAGCGGCATCTATTTAAGACCATCAGCAAGCATCTTTTGTAATAGGGACAATCTAGATCCATTCCTCACAAAATCAGAGGTGAAACAAGATTGCCCACTATCACCATTGCTATTCAATATTATGTTGGAAATGTTAGCTTTGGCAACAAGAGAAGAAGAACAGATTAAAGTAATTAGAGTAGAGTTTAAAGGGTTAGAGGAATTAGATATTAAAGGAATAAGGAAAACAAATTATCATACTTTGCATATGATATGATGGTATACTTAGAGAATTCAAGAGAATCAGAATCAACTAAAAATTGACTAAAAAAAATTCACAACTTTAGCAAAGTTGCAAGATACAAAATAAATCCAAATAATAAATCATCAGGACTTTTATATATTAACAACAAATTCCAGCAGCAAGAGGTACAAAGAGCAATTCCATTTAAAAGAATTATCAATAATATAAAATATTTGGGAATCTACCTGCAAAGGCCAAGTCAGAACCTATAAGAACACAATTACAAAACACTTTCTACAACAATAAAGTCAAATATAACTAGCTAGGAAAATATCAAATGTCCATAGGTAGGCTGAACTAATATAATAAAAATGGCAATACTACCTAAATTAATCTATTTATTCAGTGCCATACCAAAACAATTCCCAAGAAATTATTTTACAGATCTAGGGGAAAAAAAGAGGCTTGCACTTTTTATGAGTCTACATCATCTTATGTTAAGATTTTATTAAGAATTTGGCTTTTGAAGTTTTAACCCCTAATGATTGGGAATCTATAACAAGGACATATTTAGAACCTGGACAAAACTTGTTGTGGCTTTCTGAATATACTGGACTCTGTAGGATATAATCTCAATGAAATAGGCAACCTGGAGTTAATACAATCACAAGTATAGGTCCTTATGCAAACACTTTAGCACAGATTAATTACCCCATAGCAGCATATGAGCAAATTTTTGCTGCTGCTATCAAAGCATGGGGCAACCTCCCAGGAAGGCAAGATAGAGGGAAAACCTTCACAAAAATACAGAAAGATCCAAATGAATCCTGTGCTGATTTTGTGGGACATCTGCAGACAGCTGTCATATGAGCTATTGGTGAAAATGCAGCAACAGAAATTATGATAAGACAATTTGCTAAAGAAAATTCTAATGATGTTTGTAGAAGAATTATACTAGGACTACACAAGGATGCTCCTTTAGATGAGATCATAAAATATTGTGCCACAGTGGGCACAAATACCTTTTATAGCCAGGTTATAATGCTGACTTCCCAAGATACAAGCATGACAAGGGACATCCAGAGAAACTCATCAGTGCTTTCAAAGAGACAATTTTCAGATGAAGAAATTGAAAACATTTCTAGTCATATGATAATGTGCTGTAAATGACTACTGATCAGAAAAATGCAAACCAAGACAATTCTGAGGTATCAATACACACCTCTCAGATTGTCTAAGATGACAGGGAAAAATAATAATGAATGTTACAGAGGATGTGGGAAAATTGGAACACTGATACAATGTTGATAGAATTGCAAACAGATTTAGTCATTCTGGAGAGCAATTTGGAACTTTGTCCAAAAAGTAAGCAGATTGTGTATACTTTTTGATTCAGCAGTGTGTTTACTGGGCTTTGTCACAAAAAGATCTTAAAAAAGGGAAAGGGATCCACATATGCAAAAACATTTGTGGCAACCCTTTTTATACTGACGAGAAACTGGAAATTGGGTGCATGCCCATCAGCTGGAGAACAGCTGAATAAGTTATGGTATAAGACTTCAACAATAATAATGTATGAGGATGCCTTCTGATGGAAGTGGAATCTTTGACAAAGAGAAGATTTAATTCAGTTCCATTGATCAATGATGGATAGAATCAGCTACATCCAGAGAAGGAACACTGGGAAATGAGTGTGAAATGTTTGCATATTTTGTTTTTCTTCCCAGGTTATTTTTACCTTCTGAATCCAATTCTTCTTGTGCAACAAGAGAACAGTATGGTTCTGCACACATATATTGTATCTAGGATATACTATAACATATTTAACATGTATAAAACTGCCTGCCATCTGGGCGGGGGGTGGTTGGAGGGAGAGAAGGAAAAAGTCGGAACAGAAGTGAGTGCAAGGGATAATGTTGTAAAAAAAAATTACCCATGCATATGTTCTGTCAATAAAAAGTTATAATAATAATAATAAAAATAAAAAATAAGGGGGGAAGGAATGTTTGAGGTGGGGCAAAGGATTGGGGAAAAAGACAAGGGACAGATCCATGGAATAATATCAAGACAAGTTAAGAAACAATTAATATTTGCTTCTTTTTTGTGCAAAGAGCTATAAAATCATGTATAGCTTTTGACCTAACAATATTACTGCTTGGCATGTAACACAAAAAAGATTGGGGAAAAAAGGGAAAGGATTTATATAAACAAAAATGTTTATAGTAGTTTCCCCCTGCTCCTCAAGGTAAAAAGAATCAAAAACTGAAGGGATGCATATCAATTGGGGAATGGCTGAATAAATTGTGATAAGTGATTGTGATGGAATACAATTGTATTGTGGTGTTATGAGTTCAAATGTTGGAGTGCCTTCCAATGGTAGGCCATTTATATAGATTGTGAGCATAGGTCGGTCAGCCGTTACTGCTGCTGTCCAGTATATTCCTGGATTTTGTGGTCTGGAGTCAGAACCTGGGTGACTATCACGAGGCTGCTTATTAGGATTCTGTATGAGTAAACCTGATGCTACTACGTCTCCTGGGTGATAAGTCACACATTGTCTACCTGTATTAGTGATATTATTACACATATTCTCTACACATTCCCCAGTTTCCCACATCAGTGTGTGGATGGACACTGTTTTGTACATACAAGGAGGTGAAATGGTCAAGCCTACTGTGCCTGGAGATAGGGGATCCATAGGCTGGAGAGGAACAGATTTCACCTCTCCAGGGGGTATCTCAGTTGTCCCAGCTGCATACAGCTCTATTCTCCCCAACTGTAATTCCCTTCTGCCATCAGGTTGCTTCCTGGCTCCCCTTCTCCCATCATATGGCTTTCTGGCTGATTGGTCATGTCTGAGTACTGGACTTCTAGGCACTCTCTGGGTGCACCATTGGCTGCCATCATGCCCCAAGTGTTTTTTGCCTTGGGCCCTGGGGCTGGGCCCCTCATCCCGTTTCCCTGAATCTGTCTGCATTCTGAGGCCCAATGGAAGCCTCTGTTGCATTTTGGACATGGGGTTTAGGGTCTTGTTCTCCCACCTTGTTTTCCCATTTTATCTCTATACCAACATTGAGCTTTCAGATGTCCTACTTTTCCACACTGAAAGCATCTACGAGTCTCTCTGGAAGTCCCTTGCCAAGAGGGACTCTGGCTTCTCATGTTTGGATTTTGGGAAGTCTGCATCATAGCCTGGCTATAAAAGGCACCTGTGCCCACTGTGGCACAGCGTCTTATGAGCTCCTCTAAAGGAGCATCCTTGCGCAGTCCTAGTATAATTCTTCTGCAAACCTCATTAGCATTTTCTTTAGCAAGTTGCCTTATCAAAATATCTGTTATTGCATTTTCTCCATTTGTTCTTATGATAGCTGTCTGCAAACGTCCCACAAAGTCAGCAAAGGGTTCATTTGGCCCTTGTGTTATTTTTGTGAAGGCCCCCCCCCCCTTGTCGTCTTTATTGTGAAGAGAAGCCCACGCTTTGATAGCATTATCAGCAATTTGCTGATATGCTGCTACAGAATAACCAATTTGTGCTGCGACATCTGCATAAGGACCTGTACCTGTTAATAGGTCACAGGTGATTGCCGTATGAACTCCACTTTGAATATTTTGTTGGGCTTGTATCCTACAGAGCTCACTATATTCAGAAAGCCACAAGTAGTTCTGTCCAGGTTCTAGGCATATTTTTGCTATCGATTTCCAGTCATTAGGGGTCAAGATTTCAAAAGACAAATTTTGTAATAGCATCTTAACATAAGCTGATGTAGCCCCATAAAGAGTGCAAGCTTTTTTCAGGTCTTTGAGGATTTCTATATCAAAAGGTGAGTATCTTCTACTTTCTTGACCTGAAGAATTAAACTGTTGAATTACAGGAAAAATGTGGTGTTGAAATTCTGCTACATTTTTCCCTTCTTCTCTGGCCTTAATTAGTCCCTTTTGCAATCTACTCATAGGAGCAGCTGGATGCTGGGGGGGGGGAGGTGCTGGATGCTGGGGGGGAGGTGCTGGATGCTGGGGGGGAGGTGCTGGATACTGGGGGAGAGGTGCTGGATGCTGGGGGGGAGGTGCTAGATGCTGGGGGGGAGGTGCTGGTGCTGGTGCTGTCACTGCCCCCCCCCCACTACCCCTCCTCCCTCCATCCCGGAGGGTGGAATTGATGAAGGAGAGTCAATTACCTGCTCCTTAGGTGGGGCTGAGGCTGCCTCAGATTCACCCCACCCTTGAGCCTCACTTAAGTCTCCCTGCCCTGTGGGGATATGGCCATTAATCTGTTCTTTGTCTTCCTCCTTTATCTCAGGCTTCCCCCTTTGGCTGTTCCTAGAGTTTTTTCCTTTTCTCCTAGAACAAGTACAGTATTTTAAGGTCATCTGTATCGTATTGTATAAAAAGAATACTTCAATGGAAACTGAACGAGGACCGTTTTCATTGTAATATGCGGAGAGCTGTTGACAAACCAATGCCCAGTTTTTTAGAGAGATTTGCTCTTCCTCTAAGAACCAAGGGGAGGTGGGTTCTAATGTAGCCAGAAGTCTAGCTGCCTGTCCCCAAGTTACAAGTAGCCCTTGATCTTCTATCAGCTTAAGCAGGCTTTCTATTGCACCACTCCTGGGAGGGGCTGAGGTTGGGGGGGTTGGGGTGGGGGATGGAGAATCTTTACCTAGGATCTGTCCAATTTCAACCAAAAAAGGTTGTACTCACTCAGTTCCTGGTCACTGGAGACTTCTTCAGTGAAAGTAGGGTCCTTGGTTCCCACGCTTGGGCGCCAAATGTTATGAGTTCAAATGTTGGAGTTCTTGTTCTTCTCAAGGCAAAGCCGGTTTAGAGGCTTGGAGCCCTTCAGATGTCTCCAAATCCAAAGGTTCTGTCCTTCAGCCTCTGCCTCTGCTTTCTTCTGCCTCCAACCAAGACAGAGATGGAAGGTCTCTCTTATCTCCTTCTGGGGAGCCCAGCCACTAACTTGCCGCGGAGAGAGGGCTTCTGGCATAGCTCCACTGAAATCCGTCAAAGTGTTCTCTGCACCAGAGTCGCTCCTCTCGAGTCCAGCGCGATCAGCCAGCCAAGAGGAAAAAAATGTATTCTGCCATAAATCCCTCATCGCTGGCCTTTTATCTGCCTCTTTTGAGAGAATGGGATTATGGGTTTTCTCCCATAGTGCTCTCTGGCCCAATGACTTTAAGGGAGGTGTGGACTCCCTTGAAGTTAGAAAGTGTACTTTGTGAAGCTAGCATACTTGTGGACTCCAATGAGTAAAGGTGTGAACACAAGCCTTGTCTTAATTAGTTCTACTTAGTACCTTGTTTCAGGTTCTGGCCAAAACATCTTCTTGTAAGATTAGATCAACTCTAATTAGTTAGCAGTTAGTAAGGATTCCAACATTGTGGGAAGTGAGGAGTAGAATTCTATTACAAACACCTGAAAAATCCTCCATGAGTTATGCAAATTGAAATGTATTTTGTACAAAGCTAAACCAATATTGTGGGATAATCAGCTGTGAATAAATTTGCTATTTTCAGCAAAAAAAAAAAAGTTATGGTATATGAATATTATGGAATATTATTATTCTATAAGAAACAATAAACAGGATGATTTCAGAGAGGTCTGGAGAGACTTGCATGAATTGATGCTAAGGGAAATGAGCAGAACCAGGAGATCAATGTATAGGACAAGAAGAAGATTATACAGTGATCAATTCTGATGCATGTGGCTCTCTTCAACAATGAGATGATTCAGACCATTTCCAGTGGTCTTGTGATGAAGAAAGCCATGTACATCCAGAGAAGACTGTGGGAACTGAGTGTGATTCACAACATTTTCACTTTTGTTTTTGTTTTTGTTTGCTTGCATTTTATTTTCTTTCTCATTTTTTTCCTTTTGATCTAATTTTTCTTTGCACCAGGATATTTGTGGAAATATGTAAGAAAAATTATATATATTGAATACATATATATATATATATATATATATATATATATATATATATACACACATTAGATTACTTGCTTCTAGGGAGGGGAAAAAATTTGGAATACAAAGTTTTGCATGGCTGAATGTTGAAAATTATCCAGGCGTATATTTTGAAAATGAAAAACTTTAATAAAAATAATAAAATAAAGAAATATAACCTTTACAGTAAGAAAAAAGATATTAAAGAAATTAGAATAGATAATGAGGAAACCAAATTATTACTCTTTGCAGATTATATGATGGTATACTTAGAGAATCCTAGAGAATCAACTAACAATGCATAACTTTAGCAAAGGTGCAGGACATTAGAATCCTAGTATTAATTCAATGGAATTGATACAGTGCTTATTGGTTCACACATTAGAGCAAATCCTTACAAGGTGTTAAGTCACTAGTATTGATAGAAACAATGCTTAAGTTAACACCTTTGGAGTTTGCACCTTTGAGGGAGTTCACACATTGGAGGTCACACATTAGAGCTCCTGCCTTTGGGAGAGTTCACACATTAGCTCACACATTGGAGTTCACAAGTTCAGGAGATTCACAAGTCAGAAACCCACAATCCCATTCTCTCAGAGAAGGAGTCAACCTTTGGGTTCACACCTTTAAGAGATAATATATAAGAAGCTCTTAGAGCTTCAGTCAGTCAGTTCAGTTGAAAAGATGGAGAGGGGAGCATCAGTTGGAGATTGAGAAACCACAAGTCGGAGTTGAGGCAGAGGCAGAAGCAAAGGACTAGCAGCAAGAGCTCTTGGAACCAAGGAGAAGGAGAGGTCTCTAAGAAAGCTAACTGAGCCCAAGGAAAGAGATAGGATTTGGAAGGAGAAAATAAATGTTTGGATTTTATCAGCTGGCTGTATTTGAAATGATTATTACTTTGAACTGAAACTAAGGCTGCCTCCAGAAAACCTCCCCAAGAAATCTGCTCCCAGAGAGAACCATCATATATTATAAAAAAGAAGAGAACACCACAGCAGGATAAAAAATAAATCCATATAAATTATCAGTGTTTCTATATGTTACTAACAAAGTTGAGCAGAAAGAGAATTCCATTTAAAACAACTGTAGATAATATAAAATATTTGTAGGTAAAATATATCTACAATATGAAATACTGTAGATAATATAAAATATGATAAATAATAAAATATTTTCCAAGACAAAATTAGGAATTATATGAACACAATTTCAAGACATTTTCCACACAAATAAAGTCAGATCAATCAATTGGAAGAATATCATGTGCTTCTGGGTTTGCTAAGCTAATAGAGTAAAAAAAAAAAAAAAAATTATCTAAATTAACCTACTTATTCCAGTGTCATAGAAGTCAAACTTCTGAGAAATTATTTTACAGAAATAGAAAAATTAATAACAAAGTTCATATGGAAGAATAAAAGGTCAAGTATTTCAAGGAAATTAATGAAAAACAAATGCAAATGAAGTGACCAGTAGTACCAACCTATATTATAAAGCAGCAGTCATCAAAACCATTTGGTACTGACTAAGAAATAGAATAGCTAATCAATGAAATTGATTAGGTTCACATGACACAATAGTCAGTGAGTATAGTAATCTATTGTTTGATAAGCCCTAAGACCCCAGCTTCTGGGATAAGATTCTACTATTTAACAAAAATTGGTAGGAGAATTGGGAATTAGTATGGCAGAAACTAGGCATTGATCCACACCTAATATCCTATACCAATATAAGGTTGAAATGGCTTCATGATTTAGGCAGAAACAGTGATGCTAAAAGCAAATTAGAAGAATAAAGGATAGTCTACTCTCAGATATGTGGAGAAAAAAAATGTGACTAAAGAAAAACTAGATTACATTATGGGATGCAAAATGGATAATTTTGATTATATTAAATAAAAAGTTTTTGTACAAACAAAACTAACACAGACAAGATTAGAAGAGAAGAAGAAAACTAGAAAAAAAATAAATTTAAGCTCTTCTGATAAAGGCCTCATTTCTATTCTATTACTCAAATATATAAGAATTCATGCCATTTTCCAGTTGATATGTCAAAGGATGTAAACAGATAATTTTCAGATGAAGTAATTAAAGCCATTTTTAAGCATAGGAAAAGGTATTCTAAATCACTATTTATCAGTGAAATGAAAATTAAGGCAACTCTGTGTCACCACTACATACTTCTCAGATTGGCTAAGATGACTGGGCCCGTATCAAGATCATAAAAATGGAAACGAACCCATATGGGCAAAAATGTTTGTAGTAACATGCCCATCAGTTAAAGCATGACTAAATAAGTTATTGTATATGAATGTTATGGAATATTATCATTCTATGAAAAACGATCAGCAGGATCATTTCAGAAAGGCCTGAATAGACTTTTATGAACTGATGCTAAGTAGCGCAAGGAAAATATTGTACACAGCAGTAAGATTAGATGATGATTATTTCTGATGGACATGGCTCTTTTCAAATGAAAGGTGATTTTCAGACCAGTTCTAATAATCTTGTGATAAAGAGAGCCATCTGCATCCAAAGAGAGAATTGTGGGAGGATTAAGTGTGGATCACAAGGTAATATTTTCATGTTTTGTTCTTGTTTCTTTGCATTTTATTTTCTTTGTCATTTTTCCTTTTTTTTTTTCTGGTTTGAGCTGTATGATAATTTTGGAAATGTCTATAGAAGAATTGTACATGTTTTAACATATATTGGATTACCTACCATTTGGAGGAAAGAATGAAGGGGAGGTAGGGAGAAAAAAAATAAAATACAAGTTTTTGCAAGGATGAATGTTGAAAAGAATGTATGCATCTGAAATTAAAAAGCTTTATTGAAAATAAAAAGCTTTATATAAAAAATAATGTAGAGCTTAAAAGGACCTTAGAAACTAAATTAATACTCTCAGATTACAAATAAGGAATCTCTGTAATTTAGTCTTAAAATACCTTGCATAATGTCACACAATTAGTAAGCAGCAGAATTAGGATTCAAATCTAGAAACTCTAAATTCAAATACAATGTTCTTTAGCACACAGTATCCTTCCTGTGACTTCACCATTCATTATCTTCATTATTAAAGTATTAAAAAATATAATTATGCTTTTCCCCCCTTTAATTCATTCCTTCATTAATATTGTGCCTTTAGAATCATTGTTATGATATGTAACTTCTCGATAATTCAGGATTATTATCAGAGTCTCTCTGCATACTTAAGAGGAAAGTAATTTATCTAGGATTTTCCTACCACTTAATTTGTGTATTTATGCACTGTCCATTGGAGGTTCATGAAGAATATTTGTGCTTGTCATCATCAGGTCTCATAGATAATGATGTTTGCACCCTGATGAAAGGGGAAAAAGTGTGGGTTCCATATTTTTACACGTGGGTAAATCAATTGTAAAGAATTAGTTTTGAATCAAGGGATCCACTTCTTGCCAACCAATACCCTGTTAAAATGTCCAGACCAAAGAGAAGTGATTTTCTGATGCCACTATTGTTGGAAATGGTCTCTTTATCTAGGCAAAATTCTAAAAACAAAAATATTCCCTTACCTGAATGAAAAGAATACACATCATATTGACTCATAGGGTATATCATAAGCAGTGCTATTGTATAGTATTGTAAGGGTTAAGAAGAACAGTAAAAGTTATCAACTCATTTTAATTCAATTCATCAATAAGTATTAATTAAGCACCTACTGTATTTGAGGCCCAGTGCTAAGTTTCAAGGATAAAGAGAAAGACAAGAAAGTAGTCCTTACTTAGAAGGAGTTCACAGTCAAGGAAATAATATGAAAACAGCTATGGACAAACAAGATTTGTACAGAATTGAATATAAACAAAAAAGGGAAGACACTACCTCCAAAGGGGTTCAAATGCTCTCTATATTCATGCCTTTTCTGTTCTAAATATAAAAAAATAAAGACATTTATAAAAATCTCTGTCACCAAAGATATTTAATTCTGCTGGAGAAGAATAATAAGTAGAGGTAAGTAAAGGTAATTTAAAGAGGAAACCACTAACAATTGTCAGGATGAGGGAATTTCATTGAAAAGTTGGTACCTCATCAGATCCTTAAGAACTCTGAAGAAAATTGTAATCAGGAATTATATTCTTCCATGGGAGGAGAAACAGGAGAACAGGGATGTTTTGTATAGGAACATCATTGCTTATATTCCAAAGTGCTATTGCTAGAACATGATCACAGTATAAAGGTGAAAGCCAAGAATATCTTGTTTATAAGCTGCCAGGTATTTTGCCAGTGTAAGCTCATTCACTCTGTATGGAAGGATGTGGGGTCTCTTTTGGCAGCAACCCAAATATTATAAAAATCTTTCTAGCCAGTCTCCTATCCCCATGTACTAGCCCTTTCTCATGCATAAAATTATAGTTTCTTTCAGTTGAGCATAAATAAATGATGGCCTTATGGAATTATGGTTAATGAGGCAAGAGATATATTTTAGTACCCCAAATAAACTGTTACAACATTGCTATTATGACAAGGATTAGGTGTGATTTGTAGTGTTACATTTTTAAAAAAGCATGCATCCATTTTCTATCCAAATATAATTAGTTTGAATGTAAATAAAGTACCATTTCAGTTATTAAGAGCTCAATTAAATAAAACATGATTTATATGGCATCTTGTTCTAAAGAAGACATTTTTATGAGAAAGGAAGGCTGCATTGACACATACATTTATACACTAAGAATGTAATCATTTTGATGTTGGCAGGAGAAAACAGAGAGCTGAATTTGATTGGCTTATGATTGGCTTGTATGCTGTGGTATCTTTCATAAATACTTAACATCCCATGAGGATATAACCTTTTTTTTTTTTTCCTTCTTAAAATAAGTTCTAATAGTATATACTATACTCCTCTCAAATGTGGCTTCAAAAGTTTTGGAAGACTAATACAGGATTATTTTTCTTCTCTAATATGCTTTACATAATAAGATGACATTTTTAAAGCACATTCCACTTTTTCTGGCAATTTTGCTTCTGTCACTGACAACTCAAAAAGAATTCTAGGAGGCAGAAAAAGGAACTTCTCAAAAAAGAAAACTTTATCTTTGTAAAGCAAAACTTTATTGAAAATATAGAACAAATGTGTGGCAATGACAAGACTACAACACAAATGCCTTTATTCACTGTTGCATACACTATAGCATTTTCTTTGCAGTCATGTCTTTACATAGTAATAAAGGTAAATAAAATTATAGAGAGAGTTGTCTATTGTTAATTATGGAGACATAGTAGTACAGTGGAAATAACATTGAACTTTTAATTAGCAGAAGCTTGGATTTGAATTTTTTTTCTGATGTTAACTAAATTTTTAACTTTGGACAGATCACAGCCTTTCTGAGGGTCAGTTCTTATATATTTTAAACTACATTATACAGTCGTCATGATGATGAAATAATATGTTCTAATTACTTTGAAAATATTAAAGCATTATAAAATTTCTATTATTATTATTGTCATGGTTCAAGATGATTTTATGCTAATTCTCTACAGCACAGGGTTTTCCAAGGAAATGAAATAAATAGGGTAAACAGATAGATGAGATAGATAGATAGATGAAAAAATATACCGTTAGATCAATATTGCTGTAGACATAGATTTAGATGTACAGAGACTTAAGTATAAACTTTCCTATATATATATATATATATGTATATATATATATATATATATATATATATATATATATATATATATATATATATATACATATATATATTCCAAGGTCTCATTATCCTCCTACTCACCCAGGTTTACAATATAGGTGTTATACTTAACTCCTCACACTTACATGAAATTCTATATTCTATGAAAATTCTTTTCTTCTATGATGTTTTCCTTCTGTGATTTGTCAGTATTTGGGAGACTCCAAAGAAAGTATGGAAGAAAAGAGGTATTATACAGTAATAAACCTACAGAGCTGTTGCATTGACCTCATTATTGTATACCTGTGAAATCTAGATAGTCTACCCCATGCCAGGAAACTGATTTGCTTCCATTTGAATGGTCTTAGGAAGATTCTGAAGATCACCTGGCAGGATAAGATAAGAGACACTGAAGTCCTTTTTAGAACTAACCTGCCAAACATTAAAACTCTACTGCAGAGAGCACAGCTCAGTTGAGCTGGCCACATTGCTTGAATGCCAAATGTATGTTTGCCGAAAAGACTATTTCATGAAGAATTCACACAAGGTAAGCACTCACAAGATGGTCAGAAAAAGAAATATCTTACTTAAAGTATCTCTTACAAACATTAGGATTGATAGTGTGACATGAGAGACACTGATACAAGACTCCCTAGCTTTATCTGAGATTTTCTTTATAAGCAAAGCAGAAATTGTATTAGCTCAGAATAAATATGAGAAGCACAAAATTAGAGAATCCACCCCTAAATATTCATAGGGATTATTTACATCCAAACTGTGGCAGAGTATTCTGAGCTCATATTGGTTTGATCTGCCACAGCTGAACTCACTGTAGTTTGATTTTGTGAGGAGAATCCAAGGGAGTGAAAGGTGTTTCTTTGTGCTCAGCACATGACAAGAAGTGGCCATGTATCCCTGGGAATGGAGAGATAAGCCAAGGGTCACAGATAGTTGCTGACTGTGCAAGGATGTTCCCATGAACCACTAGCTTGGCGGTCAGCAGCTGGTGTGCCAGGTAAGCTCTCCTCCAATTGGAGTTTTCTCACTGTCCATGAGGTGCTTAAGCAGCTCTTTGCACAGTGATTGGAGAATGCTCACTTCTCATGCTTGCCGAATCATATAAAACAAAGGCTGTACTGCTCTATAAAGTGAAGTCTTTTTCGTACCATCAGTGGCTTCCATCGCATCAATTTGTTCCTGAAAAAACAAGGACTTGAGTTGATCTCATGCTCTCCAACTGAAGTATCCAGTGATGTAATTTTGGTCTTCTTCAAGAACAAAGGACAATAACCCGCCAGTGTGTGTGTTTCTGTGGTTGTGGTTGTGGTTGTGTGTGTGTGTGTGTGTAAGGATAAATATATAAGGTACAGTATTGTTGTAGGGAACTCCCAATGAAGGAATCTCCTCTGCAGAGGAAGAGGTATCATTATTTTTAAATTTAGAATCTCAGAGATTTGCCTGGGACACCAAGATGTTAAATTACTTACCAAGAATCATACAGTCAGAATATGTTAGAAGCAGGGCTTGAATCTAGGTCTTCTTGATTGGGAGAAGAACCCTACATTTACTAGATAACCCTACTTCCCACTCATCATTATTGTCATAGTCACTATATGTTAGAATCATACAATTTGAAATGTGAAGAAATCAAAGAGCTCCATTAATTTCATTTCTACCTTGAAGTTTGACATTTGAAGGGAGCATCATATCTCTTGCAAAGATTCCTTAAATCCACAAACATTCCAGGCTTCAATCAAATCTCTTGTTTTCGATTCACAAAGCTATAAAATATCATCACTACATTATGAAATATCACAGTATAATATCCAAATACACCAGCTATACCCTGAATAAATAATCTGCCTTTCATAAATGCATATGGTTATGTTTCACATGTATATGGAAGATATTGAGGTAAATAAAATTCAAATGTATTTAAATTTATTGATTACTTTTAAAAGTGTTTCTAACTTCAAAGTAGAATTTTATCATTTATCTTTTCAATCAGGAATCAGGTAAGAAAAAGCAATAACAGACACTCTGAAGGTATTTCTTAAGAACATTAGAATTGATAATATGACATGAGAGACACTGACACAAGACCACCCAGAATGGCATGCCTTCATCTGAGATTTTCTCTTTAAGGAAAACAGAATTGTATTAGCTCAGAGTAAATGAGTGATGCACAAAGTCAGAGAAACCAATCTTAGTTCTTATCACCCAATATTTGTAGTGTTTATATTTTTATCAATCTAAGTTCTTGTCATCTAGTATTTCTAGAGTTTATATTTTTGAAAGCATTTTTATATTAAAAATCTTGATATTTCCTGTAAATCATTATTTAGGGAGTGTTGACATTATTGTAACCTTAAAATGAGTTTCAGATAAGTGACTTATTATAATCCCAAGACTGATAATGGGAATATCTTGGACTGTGATTCTTGTCTTAACTATAATATACTAAAATATGACATTTTAATTTTATAACAGCTCTGTTATGAGCATATTACTTCTCTAATGACAAAAACAATATTAAAACAAGCAACTCCTCATTACAAACTGATTTAAGGTCAAATTTCTCAGATTGGCAGTCAAAATTTCCTGTTTTTTCTTCAATCTCTTCTTATATATGAATTACTTGGGACTAGCCATAATGTTTATGTGGTTTCAATCTGTCACATCAGTGACTCTGTGTGTATGTGTATGTATGTATATGTATATATATTCACTTAGCATTTTTGACAAGTAAGAGGACTAGTGAAGGTGATAAAAAAAAGCAGTAGGCCAGAGAGAAAGATCAAAAGAAATGACTGGGAATGACTTCCTTAGAGCAAATAAAACAACTAGCAGAAATAATAATTTTATTTTCAAGTATGTGAATGACTTCTATTTGAGGAAATAAAACAAGTAGTTCTACTTGTACCCAAAGACAGACTCTGAAAACAAGACAATTTTCATTAATTATAAGGATTATCTTTATAATTACAGATTGCAAAAGTGTGCTTTGGAAGGAAGTTGGTTCCTTCCAAATTCCTGAACAAATTTAACCAAAGCTGGAGATACTGTGAGATTTTAACTGCATATATTGTTATCCTACTTTTCAGATAAGAAAACTGAAACTCAAAAAAGTTAAAAGGGAGGTGGGTGGAAGGAGGGACGTGGGCAACTAGATGGTATAATGGATAGAGCAATGGTCCTGCAGTCAGGAGGACTGGAGATCAAATCTGACCTCAGACACTTAACCCTAATTGTTCCAAAAAACAAAAAGTTAAATGACTTAATCATGATCACACACAGCTAACAAGTGGATGAATCGAAATTCAAATATGTCTTTGTTTTCTCCTAGTTGTGCATTATACAGGTGAATATGCTCCAATTGAGTAGTATAGCTATGACTGAGCAGAAATCCTAGACTTGGAATAAAATAACTAGGTTTGGTTGTAAAGTCATAAGGTACATTATATTGGATTAGTCATGGTTTGAGTTTCAAAATTCTCAATTATAAAAATGCAAAAGATATAATGTTTGTACTCTAATGCCTATATCCCTGGGTTGTGATCAGGCAAGTGATTCAGAAATTTGTTTTGGACTTGCAAATATGTAAATGTGGAATATCAGCATTTGTATCAGGTTTTCAATAACAAATAAGTGTTTTATGCTCTATTTACATGTTATCTCTGAATTTTTTCCTCATTGACCTTGGATTCTGAAGAGTTATAGGTTTTAAAAACTGGCCATGTTAACAAAAAAGGTACACTTTAATGAAGGGGTGTAGAATAAATAAGCAACATTTTTATGGGTAAATTTAATTAAGACAAATAAACAGGGTAGCCACATTTTGAGAAAAAGTACCTGAGATATTAAAGCAATATCAATACTGAATCTATATGCACCGAATATTATAGTATCTAAAATTTTAAAATAAGTGTTGAGATGGATATCAGTACTATATAATAATGAGACTTTAAACTTCCATCAGAACTAGATAAAAATCTAACAAAACAGTACATAAAAAAGTAAGGAAGAGAATAGAATTTTAGATAAACTAGATATGCTAACTATCTAGAAGTAAGTGAATGAAAATAGAAAGAAATACACTTTTTTTCCCTTAACATTTCCTTTAGAAAGATTTACTATATATCAATATATAAAAACATTGTGGTTTAAAACAGAAATATTAAAAGTATACCTTTCATATCATAATGCAACAAAAGGAAACAGATTAAAACTTTAGAAATAAGCAACCTAACCTTAAAGAATAAATAGATTAAAGAACAAATCATAGAAACATTCAATAAGTTCATTAAAGAGAATGACAATAGTGAGAACATATCAAAGCCTATGGAATACAGTAAAAGTAGTGATTAAAAAAGAAATTCTATTTCTAAATACTTATGTCAGTAAAACAGAAAAAAAGCAAATTAATGAATTTGGAGTGTAATTTTTAAAAATAAAAAAATAACAAATTAAACATTTTCAATTAAATGCTAAAGTAAAATTTTATTGTGCCCTTTTTAATAGTTTTATTTTTTCTGGAGATATATATATACATTGGATTTCTTAAATATAAATTTCTTTATGAGTCATGTTGGGAAAGAAAAATCAGAACAAAAAGGAAAACCCATGAGAGAAAAAAAGCAGAATAAAAAAGGGAAAAAAAGTGAACATAAAGTATGGATTTACATTTAGTCTCCATTTTTCTCCATCTGGATGCAGATGGCATTTTACATCCAAAGTTTATTGGAATTGCCTTGGATCACTGAACTTCTGAGAAGAACCAAGTCTTTCATAGTTGATCATCATGCTGTTACTATTTGTTTCACTAAGAATTAATTCATGTAAATTTTTCCAGACCTTTCTATAATTGGCTTGTTCATCATTTTTATAGAACAATAATGTAGAGACCCAAAATTCTGGAGAAGAATTTTTGAAAGAAGTGTACTTGAAACAAGGTGTTAACTCAGTGTAATTGATGAGACGATGGTTATTTAGTTTACATATAAAACTTAGCATAGTGATATAATAGTTCTACAATTGATGTAATTGTAATAAGGTATTTAAACTGAGGATAAAGTCAGCCACAGACATTCTATCTTTGACCTTCCTCATAGAGGCTTTCCTGCTTTCTCCACTAAGATGAAGACTGGGACAGAATAAAGACTCTAGACTCTATTCTCCACCATTCTTATAGTGTGTATCATGCTGAGACCAAGGCCTGTCCAAAGGACTTCCAGAATGCTAGCCCAGACATTACACAATAATATTCCATTACTTCCATATAATATAACTTATTCAGTCATATCTTAATTGATGGGCATCTACTCACTTTCCAATTCTTTGCCCCCACAAAAAAGAACTGCTACAAACATTTTTGCACATGTGGGTCTTTTTCTTTCTTTTATGATTTCCTTAGGATACAGATGCAATAGTGGCACTGTTGGATCAAAGAGCATGCTAAATAAGTAACTTTTATAGATGTATTTGTTATAATAATAAACTTAGGAAATTGAAATGTTTACAAGAATATTATATACACTTTCTACACATTTCATATATACATTGTTAGTATACATACAAATTCACATTATGTAAACTTGTATTTATATACGCATACTATATACATATGTACAATGCATTATGTGCATACACACGTGTTTTCTCTGTCTTCAAATATATATACTTACACATACATGCATAATACATATAAGTATATGTGTATATACATAGATAACATAAAAGTAATTGTACAATTCATAGCTTAAAATTATACTAAGTTTTTTGGAACAAAGTTATTTATGTATATGCGTATAGACATATATACATGTAAAATGAGTTCAACTTCTGGATTTTCCACTTATTGAGGCTTATTTAAAAGTAAAGTAAACTTAGGATAACAAACCTATTCAATTTATTTTATAAGGTGACACATATGAACAAATACAAAAGCAAAGTCATTAAAGATAGAATCATAACCTTCAAAGATGAATCTCTACCATATATAACCAAACTTCTCTCAAGTCAGTCCATTGACTTTTGGATAACTCTAATTGTTGGACATATAGTTACAATTTCAAACTTAAATTTGTTGCTTTTCAACAGTGTACCGGAGCCAGTTTATACCAACTTAAGAAAGTTAATTTTTAAATTTACTTTGTGAGTTATTTAGATTTAAGAAATTAACAAACATCACAAATATAGATTGATTTATTATTTTGTTAACTTTCTGGACATATAATTTTTGAAGTATTACTAATGTTTAAATCTAAAAGTAATTATGCAGGGGCAGCTAGATGGTGCAGTAGATAGAACACCAGCCCAAAAGTCAGGAGGACTTGAGTTCAAATCTGGCTTCATATACTTAACACTTCCTAGCTGTGTGACCCTGGGCAAGTCACTTAACCCCAATTGTCTCAACCAAAAAATAAAATAAAAAAAGTAATTATGCATACATCTTTTCCTCCTGAGATGGTTGTTAAACATGCCAGTATAACATTGCCTGTAATTTCTCTTGGTTTTTTTTTTTTCCTCTAACTTCTTTGAATGACTTTGAATCTCTAAATCACTGGGGAATTGTATTTCCCTTATTGTTATTAATAGATCTAAAATAGATTCATAATGGAGACTATTGTTTATATTTACAACAAAAATTATTTTATTATTCAATGAACTACCTTTACTGGCTCTCTGTGAGATAAGAAGATATAAAAGGAAAATAAAACATATCTTCTTAAGAGAGAAGCATCTGGTAATCTGGAAAAGGATGAGAAGGGGTAGATTCTGAATTCTAATCTCATCTCTGACACTATGTATCTGAGAGAATCCCTTACGATCCTTTTTTTTCTCTTAGCTGTCAAAGACTGATACCAACAAAAAGGACTGTTTATTTCACTGAAATGTTATGAGTGACATTTATTGTTGAAAAACCACTTTGAAATATAAGGATAAAAGAGTCTAAAAATCAAGAAAAGATGCTTAAATAATTCTCAAACAAAATTAGAGAGTTAGATTTGAATGGTGAATAAAAAAGTAGGCATTTATTGGTATCTACAAATATTAATATTTACAATGGAACTTGTGAAAAGAAAGGAAGCATAATGAAAGGCAAAATTAGAACCAGATCATTTCCTAGTAAAAATGGGCATATGTGACCTTAAAATGTTTGAATTTTATTTTTTGTACTAAGAAGCAGGAAGCTTAGATCCTGCTCTCTCTGACAGATTTTATTCTCTTATGAAATTGATCTTGTGTTATGGCTTGGTATAAGAAATTCATAAAAAGCTAAAAGGACACATATGTATATCCATCTCCATGTATGTATATATGTGTGTGAAGCAAATTGGATTTGTTGAAAGCATTAATTACAGGTGAGACTGGAAGCCATGTAGAAAATAAAATTTTATTAAAATAAACATATGTTTATTCACATGTGTGCAAATACATATACATATATATCACATTTATATGTGTATGTGTGTGTGCACACACACATACACATATTTTTTTCAAATTACAGAGCATTATATTTTAAAATGTAATATATTAGACCATGGATATTCCAAAAGAAAATGCATTTAGAATTTCCATTGTTGATAGGAAGCAGTATTTTCTCATTTCATCTCATCATATCATTGCATTGCAAATGACATAATGATAATGAATCACATCATTTTCACAATAATGATAGGACTTGATGAAATAATGGAGAAGTAGCTCCCCTGTTGAAAGGAGGAAGGATTGAATCATCTTTGCAGCTGGATAGAGAAATTGGTAATTTGCAATATGGTTATGAACTAAAATTTAACAAATCATGGGAAAGAAGGCATACAAAGGTTGGTATATTTGAAGAAATTCCTTTCTTCTTTTCTCTGTGGAATGAAAAGAGCAAGAAGAAAAATGGAGAAGAGAGGAAACACATTATTAAAAAAAATGCTGTGCTAAAGGGATAGCAAGTGAGAACTGTATTAAGTTACAATTCCAAGAGACTATAAAATTGTGAAATACTTTCCTCACAACTACTTTGTTAGGTAGGAAATGCAAGTATCATTACTCCAGTTATATGATCTACAAAACAGAGTATTCTTTGAAGATCAGTGATTTGACCGTGTTCATACAGTATCTAGGGAAATTTTTGAATTTGTGATTCCTACTAGAAGCCCAATGTTCTATCTATCATATCATGCACTATGTTTAGAAAATGCTATAAATTATTAATATAGAAAGAGAACCACAACATTAAGTTTATATCAAATATATTATCATTCAATGGTGAAATCTTTTTAAAAAGCAAATTGCAAATTTAGCCAAGGATATTCAAATGAAAAGGGTACTGTGAAATGCAATTTCCATTATCTTAGGAAGTTACATGGAATTCATTTTTAACTGAATTTTTAAAAGGTGATTTTTGGACCATTGAGTAATTTTAAAAGTAAATGGTGTTTTTATAGATATAAAGCTTCCAAAACTACACAGTATCTATGGGAAATTTTTAAATACTTCTCTAAGTGCCACATAGTTACAGGCAATCATACAAAAGTACATATGTCCTGAAAATGATTTTAGAAACTATTCCATCTCAGCAATACAGAGAAGGACAAGACATAGCTCATTCCAAACCTTACTTCTATCCTTTTTATCATTTCTATGCAAGAAAGAGAGAATATGGGAAATCATCAGGGGAAAATATATACTCTTTTGTAATTCATTTTTATATTATTTAGCTGATCATTGAAATCTTTGATTTAGAATTGGAGATACCTAGTCCTTAGAGTTCACCTACTCCAACTCTGTCTTTTCACAAATAAAGAAACTAATAACCAGTGAGTTGAAATTATTTGTCTTAGTTCATACCTAATAGCAAAAGGCAAAACTGGCATTCAAAATAAATTGAATATTCTTTTCATTTCACTACTCTGTTATATCTCTCACTCTGTGCTCTCTTTTTTCTTCTCTGTCTTCCTCTTATTCTTTTTTTCCTCTTTATTGCCAGCCATTTACACTTTTACCTAGTGGTTTTTTTATTAAAGCTTTTTAACGTTTAAGACACATACAGGAATAATTTTTATAAAAGTAATATGTTTTTAATTTATAAACTCTTTAGAATTTAGAGGTGGTGTCACACAATCACCAGTATGGCAGGAAGAAGGATTACCAAGCTAGAGGGCATATACTATTTTATACAAAATCTGCTGCATTCCATAAGCTACTACTATACATTCTCCCTGAAAAAGAAATGTTATGATTGATCTGGAAAGATTCTTTGCTTACCTACTTTTGTTACTGAGAAATTTCTAGCCACTACCTTCTCAGACTGTTCTCCACCAAACACTATGAATTATGAGAGTGAGTGAGAAATTTTCTAGATCTTAAGAGCAAGTTGAGTTACATTAAGAAAGAGACAATGATTTCCCTACCAGTGCGAGTGGGCATTTATTTCAGGAGCACTTTAATTTCCATCATTTCAGGTGCAATGGCTTGCAGAGCCCTTTTCAATGAGCTCATTCATGCACCTTTTGTGTCCACCTTTCACTTAATTCTCACCTGTGGCTCGAAGATGCTAAAGCTAAGATGCAAAGCTGCCACACTGTGTTAAAAATCATCTCAGCAAATGGGTTCATTCGGGTTGACGGTGATTGGCAGGACTCAAATCCATCAATGAGCTAAAAGGATATCTACTCCAACCTTGTGAAAACTTTTCCTGGCTAAATGGTTGTATGAAAACAGTTTGTTTTTCTGTGGAAAACTTAAACCTTGATCACACATAAAAGCCAAGGTCATCCCCTACATCCTGGAGCATTTCTAGTCATCATGACCTCTGTGTTGCTATTGGATTTCAATGACTCTGGAAGAGAAAGTAAGGCTGATAACATTATACAACTCTGCCTCACTTAAATACAATTCATATATGTCACAACATCAAGCCATGATGCTACAGGCCCTCTTCAAAAAGAAGAAAAACACATATTGAGCTGTTGTGATTTAAATGTTGCATATTTGCATTGTTTGAGTATGAAGGGAACTTTTTCAAAAGCGTAAATTATATCAAGCTCTACTGGGCATTCATAACATTTCATTCACTAAATGTGATATCCAAAAAGATGTTTTCCTAATCATATAATACTATTAGTATTTTTCAACATATAGCACCAGTATATGTATATTTGTTGGATTAAAAAGTAATTTGTATTTGATTTGGAAGTGGTCTCTGGAGCAAGAATATAAATTTGAGAGACTTCTGAGATTCACTATTTGGATCCCAAGCCAATTGGCACTAATAACCATTGGCTGTTTCTCAAATCTTTCTAGCTGCTGGTAGTATATTTGTTTACCTCCAACTCTATTTGGTGCAGCTCCTTCTAGGATGAATACAAACATCTATTATTTTTCTGGTTGTAGAGGGAAAGAGGAGTCCATTCAGGAAGCAAGAAGTTCACAGGCTATTCTTGTACAACATTCAGTGAAATAACATGAGGCATGCTGAAATGGTATAATGGAAATAAGGAAAAGGAAGATTTGGGTTCATAATGGCAAAAAAGTGTATGACTTCCTACTTGACTGACAATTTGATTGACTGCCAAGTCTGTCTAGTGTAATCCATAGTAGACATAAGCGGGGGAAAGAAAATAGAAGAGGCAGGCAGCAGCTGAGAAGTCATTAGAGACATCTTGCTCTTCTTAATTCTAACATTTTCTTTCTGACCCATAATTAGTTAACTTGTGTATACCTTGAGGTTAATATATTTTACTTTTGAAACTAATGATTTAAATTAGGATTCATGAAAGAACAGACAAGGGATAAATACTGATTTCAGAAAACAAGGAACAAAACAGAGGTTAAAGGATAAAAGAAGATTAAAGGATAAAAAAAAAAGAGGAGGGAAGAAATAATAAAGAAGAGGAAAAAGAAGGAAGATAAGGGCAGGGAAGAGAAAGGAAAGGAAAAAAAGACGAAACAAGAAGATAAAAGTAAAAATGAAAGGAAAGTTTTAAAAAAGTGACTGGCTACTATTAAGGGGGAAAAAAATGTAAATTGTATTTAAGTGAGGCAGAGTTGTATAATGTTATCAGCCTTTAATTTATACTACTACTTCCCTTCTTCCTATAAAGGAAAATGCTGGAGTGAGCCCCCTCAAAAAAGCATTATATCTATAGGTATAACTTATCCTATATTTTCTTTTTCTAGTATGAATTGTAGTCAGGAACAATATTTAGTTGTTGTATATCAGAAGTTAGATTGTTGAAGTAAGGGAATACAAAACAAAAATAAAAATATTCAGAATCTTTAAAGAAACCCAGGTGCCTATACTTATAGGGATATTTTAAAAATAGTATTAAGACATAGTCTCAGATCTAGTGGCAGTTTATTTGGAGACTGAAAAATGTGAGATTGAAGACCAGCTTATGTTATGTAGAAATTAGAAGTCATACAGTCTAAATCCTATGTCTTAAAAATAAGAAACTGAGGCCCTGAGAGATTAAATAACTTACCAAATCTCATAAAAGTAATTAGCAAAGCTTGATCTTGAACTAATGTCTCATTAGTCAAATTCTTTGTTCTCTGTCACTGCATGATTATAAGCCTGCTATCCCATGCCTTTGGGAAGTGACTTTTATGTTATTTCAGTATTTGTCTATGGCATGAGTAAGAAAGAAGGCTTTTTTTTTATAATAGGTAAAGTTTATAGCTTTAGACATACAGATGTGACTTGGACATGAGTACAGGAAAATATTGATAGGTACAGTGGGACTATATATTATTCCCCCTACACATTATATACTTATGGATATTTGCTTTAAGTTCAGATTCTGTCTACTGTCATACTGTTTATGGATTTCTGAGCTTCTATTTGGGAATAAATTGCATGAAATTGCCAAGAATGATCTAATTCAAGAGTCCAGTATAATAATACAAGCCAAAAAAGTATCCTTGATTCTTATAGTTATTTTTCCTCATTTCTTATCAGTTCCTTTGCTTGTTTTGACTCCATGAACATCATGCTTTTTCAACAGTTATCCCAGGTGGCCTCCTTCTTCAGTTTCCTCTTGTATGCTTTCTTTCCTCTTTAGATTGTAAGCTCTTTGAGAGCAGTCTTTTTTTTCTTACTTGTATTCCCAGTGCTTAGCCCATTACCTTACAAATAGAAGCTCATTAATAAATGAGGGAAAACTTGACAAAGAATTGACAAGGACTAAGAATGGTAGTGTGGAAAATTTATAGAAAATACACACTAGATTATTTGTCTTCAAGGAGTTAGCTGACTACAATGTTTATGACAAGATCTAACCAAACAACTGCAGGACAAGTTATTGATGAAGCTTCAAGAAGAGTCTATATTGATGGACATATATGGATCAGTGGACACTGTAGATGTAATAACTCAGTCAGATATAGATTGGAGTTCCAGGACAGGACCTCTGTCTCTGTTGTTCAGAAGGACTCAGATATCAAGCAGTTCTTTACATTATTTTTTTAGAAACTGAATTATCAAAGTCAGTACAACATTATCTGCTAGAGAGTAGACTGAATCAATGTTGAGCCAGTGACCTACTGGTCTAGAGCTTTTAAATTCCACTTGCCAAGGGACAAGATTTGTCCTAGATTCTGAGTTGGATCATAAATTACAAGTTGGGGTTAAGTGTTCCCAGTGGCCAAAAAAGGAAAAGGGCCAAGGAATAAATGTTTACTTGATCAAATGAAAATAAAGCAGTCTCTTCTTTCTATAATATCACTAAGAGTTTTGTCAATCTTCAAGTTCTATAGAAATATAAGTTGTGAATTTCATTCTCCTGCTTAGCAATTTGGAACACTTGTTGACTTCTTACCACTAATTGGGGCTTATTTTTCTCAAGCCAGATGTTTTAAGACTCACTAGCAACTGTACCTGCCTTACTCCTAGAAGAAATTTCTAACATGGAGAGAACATTTCCTTTTATCAGCATAGTAAAATTATAAATTGCAAGGAGTGACAATCTTTTGCTTAGGTACTGTTATTAAATTTTAGGGGGCACCAGTCACCTCATGATAGTCTAGACATCACAACAGTTCTGCCTCAGATTGTTGTTGCAGGGTAAAGAAAGACAAAAAGGTGGAGATAGCCCAGGAAAGGATATCCGGTATAATTAGAAGAAACTTCCTGATGCTGAAAATTACAGAAAGGGTAGATTTTTCTAGGTAGATTGGAAGAATTTTTTTCACCAGATGTTGACCCCAAAGAGGGAAATTTTGACAATAAGAAACAACATATTCACATACCATCTGTAACTGAAAATAAGAGAATACTTTCGGTAATATTCCACAGGACCTTCTTTGGGAATGTATGAGAATTAAGATAGTATAGGGTCAGTAAACAGACATTCAGTTCCTGTTAAAAGACCCCATCACTTTCATCCAGGAAAGTTTTTTTTGGTTGTTATTGGTAGTTGTGGTGAAGTTATTGTTATTTATTTGTTTGTTTTCTTTTAAAGATTTTATTGCCAAGCATCACAAGTCATATTACTCTGAATTTTCCTCTGTGGATGCTTTTTTTCTTTGTCTAGGTTGGTGTTTTGGTCTTCCCTGTCACCATAGTAGCTTGCTGTGATCAAGTTTCATTTCTGCTTCTTTTTTTTTTTTTTTTTTTTTTATTTTTATTTAATGATTACTTTATATTGACAACATTATCCCTTGCACTCGTTTCTTTTCTGATTTTTTTTCCCCTCCCTCCCTCCACCCCCTCCCCTAGATGGCAAGCAGTCCTTTATATGTTGGATATGTTGCAGTATATCCTAGATACAATATAGGTTTGCAGAACTGAACAGTTCTCTTGTTGCATAGGGAGAATTGGATTCAGAAGGTATAAATAACCCGGGAAGAAAAACAAAAATGCAGATAGTTCACATTTGTTTCCCAGTGTTCGTTCTTTGGGTGTAGCTGCTTTTGTCCGTCATTTATCAATTGAAACTCAGTTAGGTCTCTTTGTCAAAGAAATTCACTTCCATCAAAATATGATGTCTCGCCAGTCCTCTCTGTATTCATCCTGCTGGTCATTTCTTACAGAACAATAATATTCCATAACATTCATATACCACAATTTACCCAGCCATTCTCCAATTGATGGGCATCCATTCATTTTCCAGTTTCTAGCCACTACAAATAGGGCTGCTACAAACATTTTGGCACATACAGGTCCCTTTCCCTTCTTTAGTATTTCTTTGGGATATAAGCCCAATAGAAACACTGCTGGATCAAAGGGTATGCACAATTTGATAATTTTTTGGGCATAATTCCAGATTGCTCTCCAGAATGGTTGGATTCGTTCACAACTCCACCAACAATGCATTAGTGTCCCAGTTTTCCCGCATCCCCTGCAACATTCATCATTATTTTTTCCTGTCATCTTAGCCAATCTGACAGGTGTGTAGTGGTATCTCAGAGTTGTCTTAATTTGCATTTCTCTGATCAATAATGATTTGGAACACTCATATGAGTGGTAATAGTTTCAATTTCATCCTCTGAAAATTGTCTGTTCATATCCTTTGACCATTTATCAATTGGAGAATGACTTGATTTCTTATAAATTTGAGTCAGTTCTCTATATATTTTAGAAATGAGGCCTTTATCAGAACCTTTAACTGTGAAGATGTTTTCCCAGTTTGTTGCTTCCCTTCTAATCTTGTTTGCATTAGTTTTATTTGTACAAAGGCTTTTTAATTTGATGTAATCAAAATTTTCTATTTTGTGATCAGTAATGGTCTCTAGTTCATCTTTGGTCACAGATTTCTTTCTCCTCCACAAGTCTGAGAGATAAACTATTCTATGTTCCTCTAATTTATTTATAATCTCATTCTTTATGCCTAGGTCATAGACCCATTTTGATCTTATCTTGGTATATGGTGTTAAGTGTGGGTCCATGCCTAATTTCTGCCATACTAATTTCCAATTGTCCCAGCAGTTTTTATCAAATAATGAATTCTTTTCCCAGAAGTTAGGGGCTTTGGGTTTGTCAAACACTAGATTGCTATAGTTGACTATTCTGTCTTGTGAACCTAACCTTTTCCACTGATCCACTAATCTATTTCTTAGCCAATACCAAATGGTTTTGGTGACTGCTGCTTTATAATATAATTTTAGATCAGGTACAATTAGGCCACCTTCACTTGATTTTTTTTTTCATTAATTCCCTTGAGATTCTAGACTTTTTATTGTTCCATATGAATTTTGTTGTTATTTTTTCTAGATCATTAAAATATTTTCTTGGAAGTCTGATTGGTATAGCACTAAATAAATAGATTAGTTTAGGGAGTATTGTCATCTTTATTATGTTCGCTCGGCCGATCCAAGAGCACTTAATATTTTTCCAATTACTTAAGTCTGACTTTATTTGTGTGGAGATTTTTTTATAATTTTGCTCATATAATTCCTGACTTTCCTTTGGTAGATAGATTACCAAATATTTTATGGTATCAACAGTTATTCTGAATGGAATTTCTCTTTGTATCTCTTGCTGTTGAGTTTTGTTGGAGATGTATAAAAATGCTGAGGATTTATGGGGATTTATTTTGTAGCCAGCTACTTTGCTAAAATTATGAATTATTTCTAATAGCTTTTTAGTAGAATCTCTGGGTTCTCTAAGTATACCATCATATCATCTGCAAAGAGTGATAGTTTGGTTTCTTCATTGCCTACTCTAATTCCTTTAATATCTTTCTCAACTCTTATTGCCGAGGCTAGTGTTTCTAATATGATATTAAATAATAATGGTGATAGAGGGCAACCTTGCTTCACTCCAGATCTTACTGGGAAAGGTTCCAGTTTTTCCCCATTGCATATGATGCTTACTGATGGTTTTAAATATATGCTCCTGACTATTTTAAGGAAAAGTCCATTTATTCCTATGCTCTCAAGTGTTTTTATTAGGAATGGATGTTGGATTTTATCAAATGCTTTTTCTGCATCTATTGAGATGATCATATGGTTTTTGTTTGTTTGGTTATTGATATAGTCAATTATGCTAATAGTTTTCCCAATATTGAACCAGCCCTGCATTCCTGGTATAAATCCTAGTTGGTCATAGTGTATTATCCTGGGGATGATTTTCTGTAATCTTTTTGCTAATATTTTATTTAAGATTTTAGCGTCAATATTCATTAGGGAGATTGGTCTATAATTTTCTTTCTCTGTTTTCAGCCTACCTGGTTTATGTATCAGTACCATGTCTGTGTCATAAAAAGAGTTTGGCAGGACTCCTTCAATCCCTATTTTTTCAAATAGTTTATTTAGCATTGGAGTTATTTGTTCTTTAAATGTTTGGTAGAATTCACATGTAAATCCATCTGGTCCTGGGGATTTTTTCTTAGGGAGTTGATTGATAGTTTGTTCTATTTCTTTTTCTGAGATGGGACTGGACTTCCGGTTAAGATGGCGGAGAGGAGGCTCACAGTTGCATAAGCTCCGCGCTTTCTCTCACTATCCACTTCATTACAAGCCTCTGAATCAATGCTTGACTGAAAAAAACCCACAAATAGTTACCAAGAGAAGCCATCCTTGAGATCCACCAAGAAAGGTCTGTCTTTACTGGAGGGCTGGGGCGGTTTTAGATCGGGCGCAGGTGGCGGGCAGCGGCAGTGAGAGCACAGGAGCAGACTGGAGAGGGGGTGGGGAGTGATCGCAGCTGTCTCTGCGGGGAGAGCTTCGCTACAGGTTTGGAACCTGCAGCAAGTCAACAGCCCAGCAGAGAAGCTAAAAACACCAGGGCTGAAGAACACAACCGCAAACAGCTGGAGTCTCTCAGGACCTGGCCGCCCCCCCCTTCCCCCCCCTCAGTGACTCAGCACGCTTTGGGATCTCAGAGCGCAGGCGCAGCACAGTCCTGCTAGTGCCTCACTGCTGCCACCTGCAGTCTGTAGAGGAAGCTCGATAACACACCCAGCCCCCCCCCCAAAGAAAGACTCCAGTTTTTTCTGTTTTTCTTTGGTAGTTTGTCTCTGATTAATAGACAGAATGAGCAAGAAACTGAAGAGGACTTTAACCCTAGACAGCTTCTACACAGATAGAGAGCAGACTCTAAATCCTGAGGAGACTAAAAACAGGCAGTCCCCAGGTGATTCCCCAAAGGAGGAGATCGTCTGTTCCTCAGCACAGATGAACCTCATAGAAGTGATTAAAAAGGCTCTCACAAGGGAGCTAGAAGAAAAATGGGGAAAGCAGAGTGAGGCTTGGCAAAAGGAGAAGGAAGCTTGGGAAAAGGAGAGGGAGGCTTGGCAAAAGAGCCTGGAGAAGTCAGTTAAAGAGAGAGTGGATAAAGAAGTAAAATCCTTGAAAAATAGGATTAGTGAACTGGAAAACAAAATTGGCGAAATGGAAAAAAATTCCACAGAACAAAAGAACTCAATTGGACAATTAGAGAAAGATTTTAAAAAAGTGAGTGAAGAGAATACTTCACTGAAAATCAGAATTGAACAAGTGGAATTGAATGACTCGAGGAGACAAGAAGAATCAGTCAAGCAAATCCAAAAAAATCAAACAATGGAGAAAAATGCGAAATACCTTCTGGGAAAGACAACAGACCTGGAAAACAGATCCAGGAGAGACAATCTGAGAATCATTGGACTCCCAGAAAAACATGATGAAAAAAAGAGCCTGGACACTGTCTTCCAGGAAATTATCAAAGAGAACTGCCCAGAAGTCATAGGAACAGAGGAAAAAATAAACATTGAAAGGATTCATCGATCACCCACTGAAAGGGATCCTAAAATCAAAACACCAAGGAATATAGTGGCCAAATGCCAGAACCCTCAGATGAAGGAAAAAATATTGCAAGCGGCTAGAAAAACCCAATTCAAGTATCAAGGAGCCACAATAAGGATCACCCAGGATCTGGCAGCATCCACATTAAAAGATCGAAGGGCCTGGAATATGATATTCCGAAAGGCTAAGGAACTTGGTATGCAACCAAAAATAACTTACCCAGCGAGAATGAGCATCTTTTTCCAGGGAAGAAGATGGACATTCAACGAAGTAAGCGAATTTCATCTATTTCTGATGAAAAAACCAGAACTTAACAAAAAGTTTGATCTACAAATATAGAACTCAAGAGAAATCTAAAAAGGTAAAGATTAATCTTGGGAACTATATTTTGACTATATAGATGCATAAAGAATACATGTATACCTTGTTCTAGAAATTGATGTGGAAAGGACATTGTACCAGAAAAAGGGTAAAGTGGGGGTAGTACATCTCATGAAGAGGCATAGGAAACCTATTATATCTGAGAGAAAGAATGGAGGGGGATGAATATAGTGGGTATCTTACTGCCTTCAGAATTGGCTTTAAGTGAAAAATCTTAAGACATATTCAATCTATGGTGAAACTTCTCCCATCTCATTGAAAAGTGAGAAGGGAAAAGTGGAAAGGGAAGGAATAAGCTAAGCGGAAGGGAATACGGGAACTGGGAGGGAAAGGGGTAAGATAGGGGGAGGAACTCTAAGGCGGGGGGAGGGACACTAAAAAGGGAGAGCTGTGAGAAACAAGGGGTGCTCACAAGCTTAATACTTGGAAGGGGGGAAAGGGGAAAGAAGGGAGGAAAGCATAAACCGGGGTTAACAAGATGGCAAGTAATACAGAATTGGTCATTCTAACCATAAATGTGAACGGGGTAAACTCCCCCATAAAGAGGAAGCGGTTAGCAGAATGGATTAAAAGCCAGAATCCTACAATATGTTGTTTACAGGAAACACACCTGAAGCGGGGAGATACATGCAGGTTAAAGGTAAAAGGTTGGAGCAAAATCTACTATGCTTCAGGTGAAGTCAAAAAAGCAGGGGTAGCCATCCTGATCTCAGATCAAGCTAAAGCAAAAATTGACCTAATTAAAAGAGATAAGGAAGGACACTATATCTTGCTAAAGGGTAGCATGGATAATGAAGCACTATCTATATTAAACATATATGCACCAAGTGGGGTAGCATCTAAATTCTTAAAAGAGAAACTAAGAGAGCTGCAAGAAGAAATAGACAGTAAAACTAAAATAGTGGGAGATCTTAATCTTGCACTCTCAGAATTAGATAAATCAAACCAGAAAATAAATAAGAAAGAAGTCAAAGAGGTAAATAGAATACTAGAAAAGTTAGATATGATAGATCTCTGGAGAAAATGTAATGGAGACAGAAAGGAATACACTTTCTTTTCAGCAGTTCATGGAACCTATACAAAAATTGACCATATATTAGGACATAAAAACCTCAAACTCAAATGTAGTAAGGCAGAAATAGTAAATGCATCCTTTTCAGACCACGATGCAATGAAAATTACATTCAACAAAAAACCAGGGGGAAGTAGACCAAAAAATAATTGGAAACTAAATAATCTCATACTAAAGAATGATTGGGTAAAACAGCAAATCATAGACATAATTAATAACTTCACCCAAGAAAACGATAATAATGAGACATCATACCAAAATGTATGGGATGCAGCCAAAGCGGTAATAAGGGGAAATTTCATATCTCTAGAGGCCTATTTGTATAAAATAGAGAAAGAGAAGGTCAATGAATTGGGTTTGCAATTAAAAATGCTAGAAAAGGAACAAATTAAAAACCCCCAGTCAAACACTAAACTTGAAATTCTAAAAGTAAAAGGTGAGATCAATAAAATTGAAAGTAAAAAAACTATTGAATTGATTAATAAAACTAAGAGTTGGTTCTATGAAAAAACCAACAAAATAGACAAACCCTTAGTAAATCTGATTAAAAAAAGGAAAGAGGAAAATCAAATTGTTAGTCTTAAAAATGAAAAGGGAGAACTCACCACTAACGAAGAGGAAATTAGAGCAATAATTAGGAGTTACTTTGCCCAACTTTATGCCAATAAATTCGACAACTTAAATGAAATAGAAAAATACCTCCAAAAATACAGCTTGCCCAAACTAACAGAGGAAGAAGTAAATATCCTAAACAGTCCCATCTCAGAAAAAGAAATAGAACAAACTATCAATCAACTCCCTAAGAAAAAATCCCCAGGACCAGATGGATTTACATGTGAATTCTACCAAACATTTAAAGAACAATTAACTCCAATGTTATATAAACTATTTGAAAAAATAGGGATTGAAGGAGTCCTACCAAACTCCTTTTATGACACAGATATGGTACTGATACCTAAACCAGGTAGGCTGAAAACAGAGAAAGAAAATTATAGACCAATCTCCCTAATGAATATTGATGCTAAAATCTTAAATAAAATATTAGCAAAAAGATTACAGAAAATTGTCACCAGGATAATACACTATGACCAAGTAGGATTTATACCAGGAATGCAGGGCTGGTTCAATATTAGGAAAACTATTAGCATAATTGACTATATCAATAACCAAACAAACAAAAACCACATGATCATCTCAATAGATGCAGAAAAAGCATTTGATAAAATCCAGCATCCATTCCTAATAAAAACACTTGAGAGCATAGGAATAAATGGACTTTTCCTTAAAATAGTCAGGAGCATATATTTAAAACCATCAGTAAGCATCATATGCAATGGGGAAAAACTGGAACCTTTCCCAGTAAGATCTGGAGTGAAGCAAGGTTGCCCACTATCACCATTATTATTTAATATCGTATTAGAAACACTAGCCTCGGCAATAAGAGTCGAGAAAGATATAAAAGGAATTAGAGTAGGCAATGAGGAAACCAAACTATCACTCTTTGCAGATGATATGATGGTATACCTAGAGAACCCCAGAGATTCTACCAAAAAGCTATTGGAAATAATTCATAATTTTAGCAAAGTAGCTGGCTACAAAATAAATCCCCATAAATCCTCAGCATTTTTATACATCACCAACAAAACCCAACAGCAAGAGATACAAAGAGAAATTCCATTCAGAATAACTGTTGATACCATAAAATATTTGGGAATCTATCTACCAAAGGAAAGTCAGGAATTATATGAGCAAAATTATAAAAAAGTCTCCACACAAATAAAGTCAGACTTAAATAATTGGAAAAATATTAAGTGCTCTTGGATTGGCCGAGCGAACATAATAAAGATGACAATACTCCCTAAACTAATCTATTTATTTAGTGCTATACCAATCAGACTTCCAAGAAAATATTTTATTGATCTAGAAAAAATAACAACAAAATTCATATGGAACAATAAAAAGTCGAGAATCTCAAGGGAACTAATGAAAAAAAAATCAAATGAAGGTGGCCTAGCTGTACCTGATCTAAAATTATATTATAAAGCAGCAGTCACCAAAACCATTTGGTATTGGCTAAGAAATAGATTAGTGGATCAGTGGAAAAGGCTAGGCTCACAAGACAGAATAGTCAATTATAGCAATCTAGTGTTTGACAAACCCAAAGCCCCTAACTTCTGGGAAAAGAATTCAATATTTGATAAAAACTGCTGGGATAATTGGAAATTAGTATGGCAGAAATTAGGCATGGACCCACACTTAACACCATATACCAAGATAAGATCAAAATGGGTCTATGACCTAGGCATAAAGAACGAGACTATAAATAAATTAGAGGAACATAGAATAGTTTATCTCTCAGACTTGTGGAGGAGAAAGAAATTTGTGACCAAAGATGAACTAGAGACCATTACTGATCACAGAATAGAAAATTTCGATTACATCAAATTAAAAAGCCTTTGTACAAATAAAACTAATGCAAACAAGATTAGAAGGGAAGCAACAAACTGGGAAAACATTTTCACAGTTAAAGGTTCTGATAAAGGCCTCATTTCCAAAATATATAGAGAACTGACTCAAATTTATAAGAAATCAAGCCATTCTCCAATTGATAAATGGTCAAAGGATATGAACAGACAATTTTCAGAGGATGAGATTGAAACTATTACCACTCATATGAAAGAGTGTTCCAAATCATTATTGATCAGAGAAATGCAAATTAAGACAACTCTGAGATACCACTACACACCTGTCAGATTGGCTAAGATGACAGGAAAAAATAATGATGAATGTTGGAGGGGATGCGGGAAAACTGGGACACTAATGCATTGTTGGTGGAGTTGTGAACGAATCCAACCATTCTGGAGAGCAATCTGGAATTATGCCCAAAAAATTATCAAAATGTGCATATCCTTTGATCCAGCAGTGTTTCTATTGGGCTTATATCCCAAAGAAATACTAAAGAAGGGAAAGGGACCTGTATGTGCCAAAATGTTTGTAGCAGCCCTGTTTGTAGTGGCTAGAAACTGGAAAATGAATGGATGCCCATCAATTGGAGAATGGCTGGGTAAATTGTGGTATATGAATGTTATGGAATATTATTGTTCTGTAAGAAATGACCAGCAGGATGAATACAGAGAGGCTTGGAGAGACCTTCATGAACTGATGCTAAGTGAAATGAGCAGAACCAGGAGATCATTATACACTTCGACAACGATATTGTATGAGGACATATTTTGATGGAAATGGATTTCTTTGACAAAGAGACCTGAGTTTCAATTGATAAATGACGGACAAAAGCAGCTACACCCAAAGAAAGAACACTGGGAAACGAATGTGAACTATCTGCATTTTTGTTTTTCTTCCCGGATTATTTATACCTTCTGAATCCAATTCTCCCTACGCAACAAGAGAACTGTTCGGTTCTGCAAACATATATTGTATCTAGGATATACTGCAACATATCCAACATATAAAGGACTGCTTGCCATCTAGGGGAGGGGGTGGAGGGAGGGAGGGGAAAAAAATCGGAACAGAAATGAGTGTCAATATAATGTAATTATTAAATAAAAAATTTAAATAAAAAAAAAAAAGAGATGGGACTGTTTAGGATATTTACTTCTTCCTCTGTTAGTTTGGGCAAGCTATATTTTTGGAGGTATTTTTCTATTTTATTTAAGTTGTAGAATTTATTGGCATAAAGTTGAGCAAAGTAACTCCTAATTATTGCTCTAATTTCCTCTTCATTACTGGTGACTTCTCCCTTTTCATTTTTAAGACTAACAATTTGATTTTCCTCTTTCCTTTTTTAAATCAGATTTACTAAGGGTTTGTCTATTTTGTTGGTTTTTTCATAGAACCAACTCTTAGTTTTATTAATCAATTCGATAGTTTTTTTGCTTTCAATTTTATTGATCTCTCCTTTTATTTTTAGAATTTCAAGTTTAGTGTTTGACTGGGGGTTTTTAATTTGTTCCTTTTCTAGCATTTTTAGTTGCAAACCCAATTCATTGACCTTCTCTTTCTCTATTTTATACAAATAGGCCTCTAGAGATATGAAATTTCCCCTTATTACCGCTTTGGCTGCATCCCATACATTTTGGTATGATGTCTCATTATTATCGTTTTCTTCGGTGAAGTTATTAATTATGTCTATGATTTGCTGTTTCACCCAATCATTCTTTAGTATGAGATTATTTAGTTTACAATTATTTTTTGGTCTACTTCCCCCTGGTTTTTTGTTGAATGTAATTTTCATTGCATCGTGGTCTGAAAAGGATGCATTTACTATTTCTGCCTTACTGCATTTGAGTTTGAGGTTTTTATGTCCTAATATATGGTCAATTTTTGTATAGGTTCCATGAACTGCTGAAAAGAAAGTGTATTCCTTTCTGTCTCCATTACATTTTCTCCAGAGATCTATCATATCTAACTTTTCTAGTATTCTATTTACCTCTTTGACTTCTTTCTTATTTATTTTGTGGTTTGATTTATCTAATTCTTAGAGTGCAAGGTTAAGATCTCCCACTATTTTAGTTTTACTGTCTATTTCTTCTTGCAGCTCTCTTAGTTTCTCTTTTAAGAATTTAGATGCTACCCCACTTGGTGCATATATGTTTAATATAGATAGTGCTTCATTATCCATGCTACCCTTTAGCAAGATATAGTGCCCTTCCTTATCTCTTTTAATTAGATCAATTTTTCCTGTAGCTTGATCTGAGATCAGGATGGCTACCCCTGCTTTTTTGACTTCACCTGAAGCATAGTAGATTTTTCTCCAACCTTTTACCTTTAACCTGCATGTATCTCCCTGCTTCAGGTGTGTTTCCTGTAAACAACATATTGTAGGATTCTGGCTTTTAATCCATTCTGCTAACCGCTTCCTCTTTATGGGGGAGTTTACCCCATTCACATTTATGGTTAGAATGACCAATTCTGTATTACTTGCCATCTTGTTAACCCAGGTTTATGCTTTTCTCCCTTCTTTTTCCTTTCCCCCCCTTCCCAGTATTAAGCTTGTGAGCACCACTTGCTTCTCACAGCCTTCCCTTTTTAGTATCCCTCCCCCCGCCTTAGAGTTCCTCCCCCTATCTTACCCCTTTCCCTCCCAGTTTCTGTATTCCCTTCCACTTAGCTTATTCCTTCCCTTTTCACTTTTCCCTTCTCACTTTTCAATGAGGTGGGAGAAGTTTCACCATAGATTGAATATGTCTTAAGATTTTTCACTTAAAGCCAATTCTGAAGGCAGTAAGATACCCACTATATTCATCCCCCTCCCTTCTTTCTCTCAGATATAATAGGTTTCCTATGCCTCTTCAGGAGATGTACTACTCCCACTTTACCCTTTTTCTGGTACAATGTCCTTTCCACATCAATTTCTAGAACAAGGTATACATGTATTCTTTATACATCTATATAGTCAAAATATAATTCCCAAGATTAATCTTTACCTTTTTAGATTTCTCTTGAGTTCTATATTTGTAGATCAAACTTTTTGTTAAGTTCTGGCTTTTTCATCAGAAATAGATGAAATTCGCTTACTTCGTTGAATGTCCCCCTGGAAAAAGATGCTCATTCTCACTGGGTAAGTCATTTTTGGTTGCATACCAAGTTCCTTAGCCTTTCGGAATATCATATTCCAGGCCCTTCGATCTTTTAATGTGGATGCTGCCAGATCCTGGGTGATCCTTATTGTGGCTCTTTGATACTTGAATTGGGTTTTTCTAGCCACTTGCAATATTTTTTCCTTCATCTGAGGGTTCTGGCATTTGGCCACTATATTCCTTGGTGTTTTGATTTTAGGATCCCTTTCAGTGGGTGATCAATGAATCCTTTCAATGTTTATTTTTGCCTCTGTTCCTATGACTTCTGGGCAGTTCTCTTTGATAATTTCCTGGAAAATAGTGTCCAGGCTCTTTTTTTCATCATTCTTTTCTGGGAGTCCAATGATTTTCAGATTGTCTCTCCTGGATCTGTTTTCCAGGTCTGTTGTCTTCCCCAGAAGGTATTTCACATTCTTTTCCATTGTTTGATTTTTTTTGGATTTGCTTGACTGATTCTTCTTGTCTCCTCGAGTCATTCAATTCCATTTGTTCGACCCTGATTTTCAGTGAAGTATTTTCTTCACTCACTTTTTTAAGATCTTTTTCTAATTGTCCAATTGAGTTCTTTTGTTCTGTGGAATTTTTTTCCATTTCGCCAATTTTGTTTTTTAGAGAGCTATTTTCTGTTTCCAGTTCACCAATCCTATTTTTCAAGGATTTTACTTCTTTATCCACTCTCTCTTTAAATGACTTCTCCAGGCTCTTTTGCCAAGCCTCCCTCTCCTTTTCCCAAGCTTCCTTCTCCTTTTGCCAAGCTTCACTCTGCTTTTCCCATTTTTCTTCTAGCTCCCTTGTGAGAGCTTTTTTAATTACTTCTATGAGGTTCATCTGTGCTGAGGAACAGATGATCTCCTCCTTTGGGGATTCACCTGGAGACTGTCTGTTTTTAGTCTCCTCAGGGTTTAGAGTCTGCTCTCTATCTGTATAGAAGCTGTCAAGGGTTAAAGTCCTCTTCAGTTTCTTGCTCATTCTGTCTAATAATCAGAGACAAACTAGCAAAGAAAAACAGAAAAAACTGGAGTCTTTCTTTGGGGGAAGGGCTGGGTGTGTTATCGAGCTTCCTCTCCAGACTGCGGGGGCAGCAGTGAGGCACTAGCAGGACTGTGCTGCGCCTGCGCTCTGAGATCCCAGAGCGTGCTGAGTCACTGTGGGGGGGGGGGGCAGCCAGGTCCCGAGAGACTCCAGCTGTTTGGGGTTGTATTCTTCAGCCCCGGTGTTTTTAGCTTCTCTGCTGGGCTGCTGACTTGCTGCCGGAGCAAAGTATCCAAACCTGTAGCGAAGCTCTCCCCACAGAGACGGCTGCGATCACTCCCCACCTCCTCTCCCATCTGCTCCCGTGCTCTCACTGCCGCTGCCCTCAGCCTGCGCCCGATCTAAAACCATCCCAGCCCTCCAGTAAAGACAGACCTTTCTTGGCAAATCTCAAGGATGGCTTCTCTTGGTAACTATATGTGGGGTTTTTTTCAGTCAAGCATTAATTCAGAGGCTTGTAATGAAGTGGATAGTGAGAGAAAGCGCGGAGCTTATGCAGCTGTGAGCCTCCTCTCCGCCATCTTAACCGGAAGTCCCATTTCTGCTTCTTGCTCATTTTTTCCCCTTTTCTTTTGATATTGCCTCTTATTTATTTATTTATTTGTTTGTTTTTATTTTTTACTTTTAAGGTTGAGCTCTGCTCCTGGAATAAAGGTGGCGCTGTCCCCAGCTTCCCATGCAGCTCTGAACCTTGGCTTTGAGCACAGGGACCCCTTGTTTGCACGGGGTAGTTTTCCCTGCTCTTTTAAGGAAACAGGTTAGTTAAGTAGAGTTTGCCTTCTGAGTTGGGACTGGAGGCTGCCCCACTGATCTTCTATACTTAGCCAGAACCAAGGGTCTCAGTTTCTGATTTGCTGTGATTAAGACCCTCTCAGCAGCTTTACCACATTGTATCTGAGTTGGGCTGAATATCCTTTTCACCCCAGTGAGACTGAGCTTTCTTGACATTTTTCCAATCTTATCTTGAACTGGAGAATGGATTCCTTCCATTTGATTCTGTTCAGAGATTTGGTTTCATGTTGTCTTTGAGGGAAAACTGGAGAGCTCGAGCAGCTTCCTGGCTTTGCTCTGCCATCTTGGCTCCATCTCTGAAACTCTATTAATGATTTTCTTAGCCCATTATACCAAAGAACTTGATTCAAGTCAAACCAAGTCAAAAGTTCTATCACAACTCCTTATTATTTGCCAAATGCAATGCTATGCACTGGGGATACAAAGAAAGGCAAAACACAATCACTACTCTGAAGGAAGTCACAATCTAATGAGGGAGACAGCATGCAAACTTAAACTACAAGCAGAATATACAGAGATTAAATTGAAGATAACCTATAGAAAAATGGTATTAGAATTAAAAGAGATTGGAAAAGAGCTTCTTGTTGAAGAATTTTACCTAGAACTAGAAAGAAATCAATGAATCTATGAGTTAGAAATGAATAGAAAGAGACTAACAGGTATGGGGAACAGCAAGTGAAAATGTATTTAATTGGGAGATCTTTTTTTGAGAGCAAAAACACTTCTCTCAATACTATACAACATGGATAGTGATGCAATGTCTTCTCAGATGTAAGAGGAGAAGGGGAGAGAGAAGCCTGGTTTCTCTGAGTGTATGAAAATGAAAGCAACCTAAGTGGAAGAAAAATAAGATTAGCAGACATAATTTTTATGATAGAAATTGTGTTCCAAATGGCTTAATGGAAAGGTAAGGCAGAACTAGATAGGACTGAGAATGGAGAAAGCTGAAGTGGATAGAAGTGGCTGATTGGATGTCACTGCTAGGAAAGAGACTGTCAGTTTATTCAGATAGTGATTCAGAATTACAGAAACTTGAAGAGAGTTTGCCTGACATAGGATAGTGAATTCAATTAGCCTGTCCTACTGAATTTGTCTTCAGGTTCCAGAATTCTGACTTTTAGTTCTGCAAAAATAGCTTTATTATTCTAACTGCTTCCAGCCCCTACACTCCCCCCTCAAACATCCAACAAGGCTTTGAAATTGTTGATACAGTCCATGGCTCCTCTTGTTGTTTGACAATTCAAATCCTATTATTTCCTCAAGGCTATTCCCTAAACAAGGGATTCTTAAACTTTTCCTACTTATAACCCTTTTTTTCCTAAGAATTTTTTACATGAACCTGAGCATATAGGTATATAGAATAGATATACAAATCAAACATGTGCTGATAATGGCATAATATCATGACCCTCACATTCATTTACAATTAGAGGTTATAAAACTTAGTTCAAGAAGCTGGGCCCTGGATTGCCTCTAATGATATTGTCCTCCACCAGAATTCTTCTACTACCTTGTTTTCTATGATTTTTAATATTTGTTCTCTATTTGCCTATTATCTCCATCTGCACATCCCTTGTTGACAAAGATCAAATCTTCTGGTTTTGTATTCCACCTAAGAATGATAATTTCTTCTTCACAGAACTAAGTAAAAAAATCAAGGAATCTTGATTTTGAAAGAAGTTAATTTTTTTAAGAAATAGAGGAATAAAAATAATAATAGCTTTATTCATGTAGTCTTTTAAAACAAAGGAATTTTTACATTCTTATAATCATTCAAAAAATCTATTAAAATTGAGGAGAAGAAGTTAGGTGAATGAACAGTCTGAAGTTTGATCTCATCAGTTTTGTCTCTAAGACTATCTGAATCATTCAGTTGATATAAAAATTTAATTAATTCTATAAAGAAGTAAGAGGAGAAAAAGGAAAAAAAAGGAAAAACAGGATAGAAAGAAGGGAAGAAATACTAGGGAAAAATGGTAAGAGAAGGGGAAAGGTGCTTATAGAAGACATGGTAGTGGGTAAAATGGTCAAAAATATACTACTAAAAAAAAGAGTGAGAGGTTATAGGAGATAAGGTACTGGGTAGTATGGATAAAAAAAACACACACACAATTAAGGACAGAGTTGAAAGAGAGAACAAATGTATATATAGGGAGAAAATATAATTGAGGGAAATAACAGAGCTGGTAATCATATCTGAAAATGTGACAGACAAACTCTGCCATAAAACAGAAACAAATATAGTGGATTAAAAAACAGAATCCTACAATATGTTGTTTACAAAAAACACATTTGACCCAGAGAGACACATAAAGATCAAACATAAAAGGCTAGTACAGAATTTATTATGCTTCAGCTGAAGTAAAAAAAAAAAAAAAAAAAAAAAAAAAGCAGGGCTAGAAATTCTGATCTCAGATAAAGCAAAAGTAAAAGTATATCATAGTAAAAGAGATAAGGAAGGAAAATACATCTTGATAAAGGGTGCAGTAAAAAAAAATAATGATATTAATTATTATTATACGCATGAAGTGGTAGAGCTTACAAATGCCTAGAGATGATATTGTTGTTACAGGAAGAAATTCATGGCAAAACTATATTAGTGAAGACTTCAACCTTCCCCTCTCAGAATCAGACAAATCTAACCAAAAATAAACAAGAAAGAAACTAGGGAGGCTAATATAATCTTAGAAAACACAGATGTAGTAGATCTCTTGAGAAAACTGAATAGGGACAGAAAGAAATTCACCTTTTTCTCATCAGTACATGACACGTTCACAAAAAAATGACAATTTATTAGGGCATACAAATCTTACAATCAAATGCCGAAAGACAAAAATAGAAAATGCTGATATTTAAGACCACAATACAATAAAAAATTATATACAATAAAGGTCCAGGGAAAGAAAAACTAAAAAGAAGCTGGACACATTCCCAATAAGATCAGGAGTGAAACAAGGATGCCAATTATCATCATTATTATTCAACATTATAATAGAAATGTTGGCTTTAGCAATAAAAAAAAAAAAGATTTTGAAGGAATTAGAATAGGCTGTGAGGAAATAAAACTATCACTCTTTGTAGATAATATGGTGAAATACTTAAAAGAATAATAGAAAATCATCCAAAAACCTACTGGAAATAATTGCAATATTAACCCATGCAGATCATTTCTCTATAATAGTGACAAAGCCCATCTGCAAGAAATAGAATGAGAAATTGCATTTAAAATTACTGTAGAGGTTCTACCTGGAAAGATAAATTTAAGAACTATATGAAAATAATTACACAATTCTCACACAAATAAAGTCATATCTAAATAATTGGAAAAATATCATTTGCTCATGGGTAGGCTGTGTGAATATAATAAAAATGTTAATTCTGCCTAAATTGGTCTACTTGTTCAGTGCCATACCAAACTAGCAAAAAATATTTTATAGAACTAGAAAAAATAATAAAAAATTCATCTAGAAGAAAAAAAGGTCAAGAATATCAAGAGAATTAATAAGAAAAAAATACAAAGAATGGTGGCTTAGCAGTACCAAACCTAAAATTATGTTTTAAAGCAGCAGTCATTTGGTATTGGCCAAGAAATAGGGTGGTGGATCAGTGGAATAGCTTAGATACACATGACACAATAATCAAAGCCTACAGTAATCTAGTAATTGATACACTCCCAAATTCCAGCTTCTGGAATAAGAAGCCATTGTTTAACAAAAATAGCTGTGAAAATTGGAAAATAATGTCAGAAACTTAGCCTATACATGTCACACTCCATACCAAAACAAGGTCAAAATGGGTACATGATTAAGGCATAAAGAATTATATAATAAACAAATTAGGAGAACAAGGAATAATTTGCCTATCTGGTATTTGGAGAAGAGAAGAATGTATGATCAAAGAACAATGGAAGAACATTATGGAAGACAAAGTAGACTACTTTGATTACATTAAACTAAAAAGGTTTTGCACAAACAAAACCAACAGAAACAAAATTAAAAGGAAAGTACAAAGCATGGGGGGAAATCATTGCATCCAATGTTTCTGATAAAGGTCTCTTTTCTAAATATATAAAGAACTGTGTCAGATTTGTAAGAAAGCAAGTACTTCCCCAATTGATAAATGGTCAAAAGATTTGAACAGATAATTTTTAGATGATGAAATGAAGCCATCTATAGTCATATGAAAAAATGTTCTACATCACTATTGATTAGAGAAATGCAAATTAAATTAAAACAACTCTGAGATACCACCTCACACCTCTCAGATTGGCTAAGATAAAAGAAAAATATAATGATGAATGTTGGAGGGAATGGGGAAAAACTGGGAAACTAAGACATCATTGAACTGATTCAACCAAATTCCTTTTATGACACAGATATGGTATTGATACCTACCTAAACTACCTTAACCTAAACAGAGAAAGAAAATTATAGACCTATTTCTCTAATGAATATTGATTTTAAAATCTCAAATAAAATATTAGCAAAGATATTATATAAAGTCATCCCCAGAATAATTCACCATGACCAAATAGAATTTATTCCAGGAATGCAAGACTTTTTCAGTATTAGAAAAATTATTAGCTTAATTGATTATATCAGTAAGCAAACTAACAGAAATAACATGATTATCTCAATAGATGCAGAAAAGGTTTTTTACAATATCCAACACCCATTCCTGTTAATAATGCTATAGAAATAAGAATAAATGGAGTTTTTCTTAAAACAATCAGTAGCATCTATTTAAACCATCAGTAAACACCAATGCAATGGGGATAAATTAGAACCATTCTCAATAACATCAGGAGTGAAACATGGTTGCCTCCTATCACCATTACTATTCAATATTGTATTTAAAATGTTAGCATTACCAATAAGAGAAGAAAAAGAGATTAAAGAAATTAGAGTAGAATGTGAGGAAACCAAATTATCACTCTTTGCAGATGATATGATGATATACTTAGAGAAGTCTAGAAAATCAACTAAAAATTACTATAAACAATTCATAACTTTAGCAAATTTTCAGGATACAAAATAAATTCACATAAACCATCAGCATTTTATGTTATCAACAAAGTGCAGCAGCAAGAGATACAAAGAGAAATTTAAATGAAAACAATTATAAATAATATAAAATATTTGGGAGTCCACCTGCCAAGGAAAAGTCAGGAACTATATGAATACAATTACAAAATTATTTCCACACAAATAAATTCAGATTTAATCAATTGAATAAATATCAAGTGCTCATGGGTAGGCCAAGTTAATATAATAAAAATGACAATCCTAACAAATTGATATGCTTATTCAGTGCAATATCAATCAAACTGCCAAGAAATTATTTTACACAGCTAGAAAAGAAAATAATAAAAAAGTTCATCTGGAAGAATAAAAGGTCAAGAATTTCAAGGGAATTAATTAAAAAAATACAAATGAAGGTGACCCAGCTATAAGAAATCTAAACTATAATATAAAAAAACTCAAATCAAAACCATTTGATACTGACTAAGAAATAGAATAGTCAATTAATGGAATTGGTTAGGTATCACAAAACACAATACTTAATGATTATAGTAAGCTAGTGTTTGAATAAACCCAAAGGTCCCAGCTTCTAGATTAAGAAGTGACTATTTGAAAGAAAATTGCTGGCAAAATTGGGAAATAATATCAAAGAAACTAGGCATTGACCAATACCTAACACCTTATATCAAAATAAGGTTGAAATGGATTCATAATTTAGACAAAGAGTAATACTATAAGCAAATTAGGAGAACAAAGGGTAGTCTAACTCAGATTTGTGGAGAAGGAAGGAATTTGTGGCCAAAGAAGAACTAAAGTAAAATATAAAATTCAAAATTGATAATTTTCATTATATTAAGTTAATTTTTTGTTCTACAAACAAAACCAATGCAGATGAAATTAGAATAGAAGCAGTAAACTGGGGGGAAATTTTTACTTCCAAAGGTTTTGATAAAGATTTCATTTCTAAAATATATAAAGAATTGACTAAAATGTATAAGAATACAAGCCATTCTCCATTTGATAAATGGTCACAGAATATTAACAGTTTTCAAATGAAGAAATTACTAATCATGTGAAAAAATACTCTATATTGCTAGTGATCAGAAAAATACAATTAAGAAAACTCTGAAGTATGATTACACACCTTTCTGATTAGCAACAATGAAAAGAAAAAAATAATGAGAAATGTTAGAGAGGATGTGGGAAAACTAGGACACTAATACATATTGGTGGAATTGTGAACATTTATACAATCTTTCTAGAGAGCAATTTGGAACTATACCCAAAGGGCTATCAAATTGTGAATATCTTTTGATCCAGCAGTGTCTGTACTGGGTCTATATCCCAAAAAGATCATAAAAAAAAGAAAAAGGACTCACATATACAAAAATGTTTGTAGCAGTTCCTTTTCTTGTGGCAATAAACTGGAAACTGAATGGCTGTCCATTAGTTGGAGAATGGCTGAATAAATTATGTTATATGACTGTTGTAAAATGTTGTTGTTCTAAAAGAAGTAATCAGCAGGCTGATTTCAGAAAGGCCTGAACAGAGTTGCACAAACTAGTAATAAGTGATGTTAGTAGAAGCAAGAGAACATTGTATACAGCAGTAACAAGGTTCTGAAATGATCAATTCTGATAGATGTGCCTCTTTTCAACAGTAAGGTGATTCAGGCCAATTTCAATGGTCTTGTGTTATAGAGAGCCATCTGCATCCAGAAAGAAGATTGTGGGGACTGAAGGTGGATCACATAGTATTTTCACCATCTTTATTGGTATCTTGCTTGCTTTTTTTTTTTTTTCATTTTTTTTCCTTTTTGATCTGAATTTTTTTATGCAGTTTGATAATTGTGAAAATATGTATAGAACAATTATGCATATATTACCTTACTATCTAGGGGAAGGGATAGAGAAAAGAAGAGAGAAAAATATTTGGAACACAAGGCTTTTTAAGGGTGAATGTTGAAAATTATCTTTTCATATATTTTGAAAATTAAAAGCTATTAAAATAAGGTAAAATACACATAACCTATTGAGACTCATTTAGCTGATTAGTAGGTTATATTCCTTCTGTTATGAATATCTTCCATGTTGGTTTACATGTCAAAGTCCTTAGCTCAAATTCTTTAGCTGAGTTTTCTTCTGCTTGAGATCTTTGATAATTTTAGTTTTTTTTCCCTTTGTTTTCATATTTCTCACTTGTTGACTCACTCACCTTTATTTGTGTTTTTGTTGTTGTTGTTGTTTTTTCAGAATCGATCTGAAAGCTATTTCGACCTCTTTATAGGTTTAGTGACAGAAGTTTCACCAGCCTGAGATTGTTCTACAAGTGATTTCTGGAGACACACAATTGGTTCTGTCTCTATGTGGGGGCCCTTGCTTCAGGAAGGTCTAGTGGATCCATTCATTCTTTGGCATTTCAACTCATTTCCTTGGGTTCCTTAATTCTTTACTTATGTGTAATATTATATTACTATATCACTGAGTATTACAGTCTCACCCTGAGCAAACTTTTTGGTTTTCCCAGAACTCAGAAGGAAAAAAAGTATAGAATTGAATGCTGTTTCAAGTCACTGAGTCAGCATGTGAAATTTTGCTAACTTCTTTTGGGAAATGTTGATGAATGAAGTCATTAGATTTAGAGAATAGCCTTACTTGTTAATTTATCTTGGTTTTTACTTCATTATGATTCTAGGTGTCCTAAATCTTAGAGACAAATGAAATTGCTTTTTCTTTTGCCCATAATTTTGAGAGGTCCTAAGCATTAGAAAAAATATTTTGTCTTATATGTTATTGATTATATGACCCAGAACCAAAATTTTGATGATTTGATGAATTTTCAAGTCTTTTAAGTCTTGAATCATCTTTCTTCACTTAAAGCTATCATCAGTTGTCATACTAACTGGAGTGAAATTTCTATTTCTTCCCAAAGTTCTTTTTCAGGAAAACAATTTAACAAATAACAGAATTTCAGCTTTCCTTTTTTTATAGAGAGAATCTTTTCTTATGCAAAGGTGGTCTGCATAGCATTGATTAGGTACTTTAAATCACCCAGACCATATGTAAATGATTGAACCAGAAAAGCAATTTATTTGCATTTTGCATAGCTAAGAAATCAGGTGCAACCATGAAATTGTCACTTTACATGAAATTGAAATATATTTAGCTTTGTCTATAGATTGCTCAGGGCCCCTTTCCTATTGACAGATAGTTGCATTTAGTAATTGCAAATCATGAGTTATTGTCTAGTTATTTCCTATCTCCATTTTATTTCCTAAATATGGATCAGCATATTTTAACAGTAGCTTTTGTCAATATGATTTTTAGAACTTTTATTTTAGCTATATACAATTTTTTATATAAAAGAACTGTCAAATTTCTTAGATTATTTATCTATCATTAAAAGTCTATTACATTTATAGAGAGGCAATATATCTTAGAACATATTCTGCAATCAGCAAAACCTACTTTCAGCTCCTGTCTTTGACCTAAACTATCTACATGAACCTGGACAAATCAAGTAAATTTTCAATGACCTAAATTACTTTCCAAAACTTTCAGTTGCAAAAAAGTTGTTGACCAACATTAATTTCAAGAAGAATCTTAATCAGAAGTTCCTTGTAATAATTGTTATTGTTTTCAGACAAAACTTTTTCAAACAACTTTTTTTGGTTAACATTATATATACACATATATGGTGAAGTATTGCTCATTTTCATTTAGTTTATTTCCTTTGATATTTTCTTTATAAAATATAACATAAATATGTCTTTTTCTACATGTAAAATACATTATTTCCCCTTTATAACTCTATTAACCAATAAATAACCAAAGAAAGGAGTTTGTTCTTTTCTGATCACTTCTATAGTGTTGTATCTGTACAGATGACACTGAAATACCATGATCATGTATAGCAAAGATTAGCAAAGCAAAAATTAATTATTAAGCAAAGATTGACAAAGTCATTCTTATTGTAATTGTCTAAGTAAAGAAGCTCTGAAGCTGCCCCTATGATTTCATGATTTGTACTGATTATTAGAATTTTAGGGGATTCTTTTCTGAAGATAAGTGTACACACTCTTAATCAAGTGCTCACATGCGATCTATAGTCATGTTCAAGTCTTTACAAATATATACTTACTTGTACTGAGGCTTTTACATATTTAGTATCTACATTAAATTATAGTTTATCCACTAGAAGTTTGGAAGTTAGGAAAACTCTCTGACTCTTATCCAAACTAATCAATCTTATTAACTTAGTACAATCTTGGATTGGTTTATATCTTTAAATAAATATGGAGTGGGTAGTAGCCAGCATACATACAGCCTAAGAAATGTGAGCCCTTAACAAACTGCCCATGTGAGTTATCTGCTCAGAAAAGAACACATATTTTATGAAGTAATGTAATTCTTATTGACAAGAGAGCTGTCATATAATTTTGGCCATGATGTATGAAATTTATCTAAGAAATCTTCATGTGAAAATCTTGTCTTTGTCAAGTACCATAGAAGAGATTCTAATGTTAAAAGGAAATATATTTGGACCTATATTTCTATGGATACTTAACAAGAATCCTTGATCATGAATTCTTATTTACTTTATAGAATTATTCCAAGAGAACAACTTTTCCAAGTACAGAAGGTTTTTCTGTTAATGTCTGGAGGAGTATTCATTTCCATCTCAAAGATTTGCTCTTATATTCAATATATGGATTTAAAGCTATAATATAGTGACAATGAGGCATTTATGGTTAAGTAGAAAAGGATATTGAAGATTAATAAAGTACTCTGAAACAAATTATTGGAAGGGATTAATCAATATAGTATTTTTATTTTTAAAAAAGCATATCTATTTGCTATATATATATGTATATGTATGTGTGTGTGTGTGTGTATATATATATATATATATATATATATATACACATCTATATGGATATGGATCTATATATACACATACATCTATAAGGGGAGAGAGAGAGAGAAAGAAAGAGAGAGAGAGAGAGAGAAAGATTTTTTTCTACATTTGATCTACATTTTATGTGGGATCTGGGATCTGGGCCAGATCCCAAGTTCCATTGTTAAATTAGGTCCTCAGAGTTTAGCTATATCTCTCAATACAGGTATTCCATAGACTTCTAGGAATATTCTTAGAGGTAAAGTGTCTCAAGCACATATTGGTATACTTTCTCACTAATTTATCTGTGAAGAATCAGTTATTCAGAAGTTTTACATAGCTTTTATATATAGGTAATTACTAATGTGGTATGATAAAAGTAGTCTGTATAAAACATTTCCATCCCCCAATCTAACATTTTCTCCTAAGTAAATACTACTTCAAAGTAGATTCACCTTTAGAGAACATGTATAATGAAGACATATTTAGCAGTTCCTAGTTATAAATCCATCCCCCATTCATTGCCCTTTTTGTATGTTCTATAGTTTATTTGCTGGATTCTTTATACAGCAATGAATCTATTCTGCTCTTAATTTCAATATCACCAGCTAATGGTGAGAAGCCATTTAAGATACCAATGGGAAGATGAATACAGTCTTGGCTGTATGATGCTAGAACCTTAACAGGAGGTCAAGCCTTCTCCTGTTCCTTCAAAGCTGACATGCTCCTTCATTGATCAAAGTGTGTCAAGGAAATGGTTGGCAGAGACCTTGTAATGGATGAAGGTTAGGCCTCTTTGTACTGCCTTTCAATCACTCTACCCTGGCTATTTCTTCTAAGCAGATGCTGAAAAACCATATATTTTAATTTTTGGAATACTAGCCTTTCACAACTCCTTTGATAACTTTTAGACTATACCAGAACATAGACATGTTTTCTTGGTTCATCCACATAAGATTTTATAACACTAAAATAATTTTAACACTTGATCTAAGGCCAATTCATGGTAAATTAATTCAGACATGTTCTCACTTCATTAAAATATAAGGTTAAAATGAGTTCAAGTAGTTTTGATTCCACTTTTATATATCTTTAATAAACCAATATTGCTAAGAAAAGTTTTAAATTAGTTTTTAGTCCTTTTAGATTAATTATAATTTTATTCCTCTGAGTTCCCTAAGTCAACATCTCTACCTAGTTCTAGAATAAGGATTTTGTTATGAATACATATATGTCATATTTCAATAATTGTTTTGTTTTATTGAAGCTTTTTTTTCAAAACATATGCATACATAATTCTGCAACATTAGCCCTTGCAAAACCTTGTGTTCCAGTTTCCCTCCCTCTTGTCCCACCCTCCTCCCCTAGATGACAGGTAGTCCAATATATGTTAAACATGGTAGAAATATATATTAAATCCAATATATGCATACATATTTGTAAAATTATCTTGTTGTACAAGAAAAATCAATTCAAACCAAAAAGAAAGCAATGAAGAAGATAAAATGCAAGCAAATAAGAAAAAGAGAGAAGGCTATGTTGTGAACCATACTCAGTTCACAGTCCTCTCTCTGAGTGTAGATGGCGTTTTTGATCACAAGACTATGGGAACTGGCCTGAATTATCTCATTTTTGAAGAAAACCACTTATATCAGAATCGATTATTGTATAATACTGCTACTGCCATATACAATTATTTCCTAGTTCTGTTCTTTTCACTCAGCAGCAGTCTCTCCAGGCCTCTCTGAAATTATCCTGCTTATCATTTCTTATAGAAAAATAATATTCCGTAACATTCATATAACATGTTATTCATTCATTCTCCAACTGATGGGCATCTACTCAGTTTCCAGTTTCTTGACACTACAAAAAGGGCTGCCACAAATATTTTGGCACAAACAGATCCCTTTCCCTCCTTTAAGATCCCTTTGGGATATAAGCCCAATAGAAACACTGCTGGGTCAAAGAATATGCACAGTTTGATAACTTTTTGAGCATAGTTCCAAATTGCTCTCCAGAATGGTTGGATCCATTCACAGTTTCACCAACAATGTATCAGTGTTCCAGTTTTCCCACATCCCCTCCAACATTTGTCATCATTTTTTCCTGTCATCTTAGCCAATCTGAGAAGTATATAGTGACATCTCAGAATTGTCTTAATTTGCATTTTTCTGATCAGTGATAATTTAGAGCATCTTTTCAAATGATTTGAGATGGTTTCAATTTTTTCAGCTGAAAAATGACCTGTTCATACCCTTTTGCCATTTACCAATTAGGGAATGGCTTGAATTCTTATAAAATTGAGTCAATTTTCAATATATTTTAGAAATGAGACATTTATTAGAAACCTTGAATGTAAAAATGAGTTTTCCCAGTTTATTGCTTCCTTTCTAATCTTGGCTACATTAGTTTTGTTTGCACATTTTTTTTTAAACTTAATATAATCAAAATTATCGATTTAGTGATTAAAAATGATCTCCAGTTTTTCTTTGGTCACAAATTTCTTCCTACTCCACAGATCTGAGAAGTAAACTATCCTATGTTTTTCCAATTTGTTTATGATATCATTATGTTTAGATCAGGAACCTATTTCAACCTTATCTTGGAATATGGTAGGGCAATACCTAGTTTCTACCATACTAGTTTCCAATTTTCCCAGCAGTTTTTGTCATATAATGAATTCTTATCCACAAAGTGGGATTTTTGAGTTTCTCAAATACTAGATTATTATAGTCATTGACTATTTTGTCCTCTAACCTAACCTATTCCTCTGATTGATTATTCTCTTTCTTAGCCAGTACCAAATAGTTTTGATGATCACTGCTTTATAATATAGTTTTAGATCTAGAACAGTTAGGCTACCTTCATTTGATTTTTTTTTTTCATTAGTTCCCTTGAAATTCTTGACCTTTTGTTCTTCCAGGTGAATTTTGTTGTTATTTTTTCTAGGTCAGTAAAATAGTTTCTTGGGAGTTTGATTGGTATAGCACTAAATAAATAGATTAGTTTAGGGAGTATTGTCATCTCCCTATTCAACCTATTCAACCTCAACCTATTCACTCAACCTATTCAAGAGCATTTGATATTTTTCCAGTTGTTTAGATCTAACTTTATTTCTATGGAAAGTGTTTTGTAGTTATGTTCATTCGGTTCCTGACTTTCCCTTGGAAGATACATTGCCAAATATTTTATACTGTAGACAGTTATTTTAAATGAAATCTCTCTTTATATCTCTTGCTGTTGGACTTTGTTGTTGATATATAAAAATGGTGATGATTCATTTTGTATCTTGCAAATTTGCTAAAGTTATGGATTGTTTCTAATAGTTTTTTAGTTGATTCTCTGGTTTCCCTAAGTATACCATCATATCATCTGCAAAAAGTCATAATTTGGTGTCCTCATTACCTATTTTAATTCATTTGTTCTCCTTTTCTTATTTTATTGTCAATGCTAGCATTTCTAATACAATATTGAATAGTAAGGGAGATAGTGGGCAACCTTGTTTCTCTCCTGATCTTATTGGGAATGGTTCTAGTTTATCCCTGCTGATGGTTTTAAATAGATGCTACTACTTTAAGGAAAAGTCAATTTACTCATATACTCTCTAGTGTTTTAATAGGAATAGGTGTTGTATTTTATCAAATGCTTTTTCTGCATCTATTGGGATTATCTTTTTTTGTTGTTAATTTGGTTATTGATTGCTAAGTGAAATGAGCAGAACTAGGAGATCATGATATACCTCAACAACGATACTGTTTGAGGATGTATTCTGATGGAAGTGGATCTCTTTGATAAAGAGACCTAATTCAGTTTCAATTGATCAAGGATGGACAGAAGCAGCTACACCCAAAGAAAGAACACTGGGAAATAAATATAAACTGCTTGCATTTTTGTTTTTCTTCCTGGGTTATTTATACCTTCTGAATCCAATTCTCCCTGTGCAACAAGAAAACTGTTCAGTTCTGCACACATATATTGTATCTAGGATATACTGGAAGCTATTCAACATGTAAAGAACTGCTTGCCATCTGGGGGAGGGGGTGAAGGGAGGGAGGGGAAAAATTGGAACAGAAGTGAGTACAAAGGATAATGCTGTAAAAAATTACTCTGGCATGGGTTCTATCAATAAAAAGTTATTTTAAAAAATTTGGTTATTGATATATTCAATTAAGATAATAGTTTTCCTAATATTGAACCAGGCCTGCATTCCTGGTATAAATGCTACTTGGTCATGGTGTATTATCCTGGGGCTGATTTCTGTATTGTTTTTGTTAATATTTTATTTATGGTTTTTACATGTATATTCATTAGGGAAATTTGTCTCTAATTTTCTTTCTCTGTTTTCACTCTACCTGGTTTAGCTATCAGTATTATATCTGTATCAAAAATGGAATTTGGCGGGAGTCCTTCTTTCTCTATTTTTTTTCAAATAATTTTTATAAGTATTGGAGTTAGTTGTTCCTTAAATGTTTGGAAAATTCACATTTAAATTGATCTGGTGCTGGAGATTTTTTCCTTAGGTTGTTGATTAATAGCTTTTTCTTTTCTTTTTCTAAAATGGGACTATTTAAATAATTTGTTTTCTCTACTGTTAATCTGGGCAATCTATATTTTTGTAGGTATTTCTCCATTTCACTTAGGTTATCAAATTTATTGGCATAAAGTTGGGCAAAATAATTTCTAATTATTGCTCTAATTTCCTCTTTATTGTTGGAAAGTTTTCCTTTTTCACTTTTGAAACTACCAATTTGATTATCCTCTTTCCTTTTTCTAATCAAATTAACTAAAAGTTTATTTTGTTGTTGTTTTTCATAAAATACACTCTTAATTTTATTTATTAATTCAATACTTTTTTAATTTTCAATTGTATTAATCTCCCCTTTTATTTTTAGAATTTCAAGTTTGGCATTTGATTGGGGGTGTTTAATTTTTTTTCCAACTCTTTTTTTAGTTGCAATCCAATTCATTGATCTTCTCTTTCTCTATTTTGTGCAAGTACACATATAGATATATAAAATTTCTCCTAATAACCGCTTTGGCTACATCCCACAAATTCTGGTATGATATCTTGTTATTGTCACTCCCTTGGATGAAATTATTAATTGTGTCTATGATTTGCTGTTTCACTCATTCATTCTTTACAATGAGATTGTTTAGTTTCCAATTACTTTTTGATCTTTTTCCCCTTGGATTTTTATTGAATGTATTTTTTGTTGCATCATTATCTGAAAAAAATGCATACTATTTCTTCCTTTCTGCATTTGATTTTGAGGTCTCTATACTCTAATATATGATCAATTTTTGTTCAGGTTTCATGAACTGCCAAGAAAAAGTACAGTCCTTTCTATCTCCATTAAATTTTCTCCAAAGATCTATCATAGCTAACTTTTCTAGTATTCTATTTACATCCTGAACTTCTTTCTTATTTATTTTGTGGTTCAATTTATCTATTTCTGAGAGAGTAAGGTTGAGATCCCATACTATTGCTATTTATTTGGTCTTGCAGATCTTTTAACTTCTCCTTTAGAAATTTAAATGATATAGCACTTGGTGAATATATGTTTAGTATTGATATTTCTTCATTATTTATGGTGGTTTTTAGCAAGATATAATTTCCTTATCTCTTTTAATTAGATCTCTCTTTTGCTTTGCTTGATCTGAGATCATGATGGCTAGCCCTCCTTCTTTTACTTCATCTGAAGCATAATAGATTCTGCTACAGCCTTTTACCTTTACTATGCATTTATCAATCTGCATTAAATGTGTTTCTTGTAAACAACATACTGTAGGATTCTGGCTTTTAATCCAGTCTGCTGTTTCCATTTTATGGGAGAGTTCACCCCATTCACATTCACAGTTAAAATGACTAATTCTGTATTTCCCACCATCTTTTTTACCCCAAATTATGCTTTGCTCTTTCTGTCCCCTCTTTCCCCAGTATTTTGCTTATGAGCTCCGCTTGCCTCAAAAAGCTCTCCTCCTTCATAGCCCCTTTTCCTTTCTTATATCTTTCCCCTACTATTTCTCATTTCCCTTCTACTAGTCTACCCCTCTCCTTTTCCTTTTCCCCTGCAACTTTCCTATAAGGTGAAAGAAGTTTCTTTATCAAACAAAATATGTCTAGTATTTGCTCTTTGAGTCAAATCTGATGAGAGTAAGATTCACCGAATGTTCATCCCCCTCCTCTCTTTCCCTCAATTATAATGGGTTTTCTTTGTCTCTTCATGAGATATTATTTTCTGTGGTGATCTTCTTCTTCTCAAAACGCAGCCAGGTGATCAAAGTTCAGATCTTTTATTATCTCCAATATAGCCCGGTTAGCTTAGAGGCCTATCTCTCTGTTTGGTTCCAAGAGCTCTCTCCGAATGTCACCAAATCCAAGGATTCTGGTCCTTCAGCCTCTGCCTCTGCTTTCTTCAGCCTCCAGCCAGCTCCACTCTTCATGTCATTCCAGTGAAATCTCGACTTGTAGCTTCTTCACTCTGAAGAACTTCTTTGACTGGCCCATTGAAGCTCTATTTATGCTCCTTCAAGAGAGGGATTGTGGGTTTTCTCCCATAGTGCTCTCTGGCCCAAAGAGCTTTAAGGGAGGTGTGAACTCATTGAACTCCAATGAGTAAAGGTGTGAACACAAGCCTTGTATTAATTAGTTCTACTTAGTACCTTGTTTCAGGTTCTGCCCAAAACATCTTCTTGTAAGATTAGATCAACTCTAATTAGTTAGCAGTTAGTAAGGATTCCAACAATTTTCCTCATTTTACTTCCACTTTCTCCTTTTTCCAGTATAATCCCCTTTTTAGCTCTAGTATTTTTTTGTGTGTGTTATAACAGTAAAATCAAATTATACATGCATTCTCTATGTATACTTATACCAGAGAAATAGTTTCTAAGAGTTCTTTTCTTTTTACCTTTTCAAGCTTCTTTTGTGTTCTAAATTTGAAGGTCATTTCTTTTTTTTTACTCAGCTTTGTTCTTTTTATTAGAAATAAATTAAATTTGCCTGTTTCATTGAATTTCCATCTTCTTTCCTGAAAGAAAATGCTCAGTTAATTCTTGGTTGCATTCCAACCTCCTTTGCCTTTTGGGATATCAGATTCCAGGCTCTTTAATTCTGATGGAAGCTGCTAAGTCCTGGGTAATCCTTATTGTGGGTCCTCAGTATTTGAATTGTTTCTTTCTGGCTCCTTGTAATATTTTTCCTTGGCCCTATAATGCTGAAATAATATTTCTTGGAGTTTCCATTTTGGGGTCTCTTTCAGAAGGTAATCAGTGAAATCTGTCAATGTCTATTTTACTTTCTAATTCTAAAATATTAGGACACTTCTCTTTGATGATTTCCTATAAGATAATGTCAAGGACCTTTTTTTTTTAATGATACTTTTCAGGAAGTCCAATTATCCTTAGATTGTGTCTCCTAGATCTATTTTTCAGGTCAGTTGTATTTCCTAGGAGTTATGTCATATTTTCTTCCTTTTTTTTTTTTTTTTTTTTTTTTTTGGTTTTGCTTGACTGATTCCTGATGTCTCATTGAGCCATTTATTTCCATTTTCTTATTTTTTAGTGAATTATTTTCTTTATTTACTTTTTTTAGTTCTTTTTGTATTAAGCCAATTGAATTTTAGATAAGTTGTTTTGTTCTGTGACTTTTTTTTTTCCCATTACACAAATTCTATTTTTTAAGGAGTTGTTTTCTTTTTCCATTTCCCTTTTCCAATAATCAAATATATTTTGTAAGGTGTTATATCCTTTTTCCTTTTCACTATATCTATTTTGTAAGGAGTTTTCCTCAGATAATTTCTGTTTCCTTTTCCAAACCTGCTTGTAAAGTTCTCATTTCTTTTCCCCATTTTTCTTCTAGCTCTCTTTTAAAATCCTTTTTAATTCCTTTTGTGAGAGCCTTATGAGATGGGCACCAATTTATATCATCCTTCGTGGCTTCATCTGGAGACGATCTGCTTTTAGTGACCTCAAAGTTTGAAATGTGTCCTTCTCTTTTACCATAAAACACTATCTATGGTCAGAGTTCTCATTGCTTTTTAGCTCATTTTTTTTAAAAGAAAGTTGATATCTGCTTTTATGGCAAGTGAGATTGTCCAAGCTTCCTCTACAAGTGGCAGAGGCTACACTGAGTCCATGCTGACTCACCCCCCGTTCTAGGTGAGTGTAGCTAGGTGCTATGAGACTCTGGCATTTTGGGGTTCACTCTTTACCTTTTGTATTTGTGTTGGATGTTTTATAACTGTTGATCTACTGACTTGCAACCAGGGCAGAGTAGCCAACACTGCTGTAGATGCCTCCCTGTAGATTTTCTACCATGTGGAGTCCACACCACCCCGGATCTGTGTTGCCTGCACTCGGTGTCTGTGCTTGGCCCACTTGCTCTTGATCTGCCTCCCTCCATACCTGATTGAACCAGACCTTTTTTGGAGATGTTTGAAATTATCTTCTGCTGGTAATTTGTTACACTCCCAATAGTTGTGGGTTCTATCAGTCCAGACCTAATTCAGAGGCTGGATTTACTAATTAGTCTGAGGGTCATGGGAAGAGTTCACAAAAAGAGGTATGTCCACTCCACCATCTTGGCTCCACTCCCTTTCCCCATATTTCAATAATTGTAAAAGCCTCCCCACATGCATTTTTTAACCTTTTTGTATGTTCTCTTTACCCCCTGGATTGTAAGATCCCTAAAGGCAAAGACTCTCTTTTGTTTATTATTTAATTTGGTCTCTCTGTTACTTAACACAGTGCTTGGAATATAGTTGGTACTTAATAAATGTTTACTGACTGACTATCTTTTGTGGAGTAATAACTGATTGTCTTAAAGAAAAACTTAAGGAGATGGTCTATCTCAAATCAATTATTCCCTGCATTAACTTTCTCAGAAAAAAAAAAAAAAATAGTCAGTCATGAAGTAAAAATTACAAATTCTACTACCAAGTGTATAACCTTGGGGAACCTTAAATTCTCTAAGCTTGAAATATACTGATCTTAACATGTAGGAAAAAAAATTTTACTCTATCCATATTTACCTCACACAGTCATTATAAAGATCAAATAAGAAGATGGACTAAATACTGAATATATAGTAGGCTGCACTACCAGGATCTTTATCATTATCATCATCATTAATAACACACAAAAGAAAATCTACCTTAGGAGAATGCAATATGCTTATTTTTAGGAATTCCATGGAAAATAAAATATGGTCCTTCTAATTGAGAGGCTTTTATTTTTGTAGGAATTATAGATTGATCTTGAGAACTGGATGGAAACTGTTTAATCAAGCTAATATATATATATATATATAATTTCCTGATGATGAACAAGTGGAACAAGAAAAAGGAAGTAAAAGAAGAGTATAAAGGAAGGTACATATGTATTTGCTCATGTATGTATAATTTGGGTTATTAAAACTCATAGTCTTATATACAGAGAGGATATAGATTAAGGCATTTAATAATATATTTAATTTTAATCAGAATAATAATTTTAGTCAAAATAAATTTAACTAATAATTTATTGTACATAGTCCTAGATAATAAACATTTTTACTTTAAAATGAATTTCACATTAGGCAAAAGGAAGATGAGTTTTGTGTATAAGGAAAAATAAAGTATTATATAGTTTTTTAAAGAGCAAGCAAAATTCCTTATTGAATGCTAAAAAGCCTGAGTGACTCTCATCATATTAATCAACATGTTTAATTATAGGTTTTTTTTTATTCTTGAGACAAAAGTTGGGCATCAAATTCTTGTGCAAGAGGCATTATTATACTTGTTGATTTAAAAAAATTATTAATAATGATAAAATTAAAAATTAATCTGAAATATGACAATTACATGGAATTTGATTCACTACAAATAGTCCACATATTAGTATGATAACCATATAGATCTCCATATGTGTGATGCTTTAATCTTGGACTATCTGTACTTTTTAATATCAGTAACATAGTCTATAGTGCTGGCAAAGAAACAAAAAATATTCAGGGCTTGCTGAAGGTAGAACTCAAAGATAAGCTTAGTTTGATATCCCATGGAATTATTTAAAAGAAAGAAGCCCAAATTATATTTAAGGTTGTTTTGAATATTTATTGAAAAAGGAAATGTTTCCACTAGACAAAAAACATTTCACTTCCCAAATCCAAATTTATGATTTAGACAGATTGAAGTATATCTAATCTAACATGAATATTCATTTCAATATCAAATCTTGAAGAAAAAAGTCATAAGTGGAAGTGATTATATTTGTAAATTCAACTGTAATATTAGAGTATAAGTCTGGAAAAATGTACAACAAGGTGTCAGTTAGTTGGAGCCCCACTAACCAAAATCCAAAAATAAGTATATCTTCCTTGTATTTAGGAAACAGAGATTCTAACTTTGGAGTTATATTTGACTACCAACATTGTGAGAAGATCATCAGTTTCTCTATAATTATTTGAATAACAACCAAAGATATAATAATTGTAAAGTTTAATTATGTCTTTCAATACCCCAATGCCCAGGTCTGTTTCCTTAAGTATATTTCAAAGGTAGGGTTGCATTCTTTTTGACTCACAGTGAAATCTTTATGTACAGATAGATGATACATTGGATAGAATCAGACAGATACACCCATCTGCCTGAGTTCAATCTGATTTTAAAAATTTATTAACTGTGTTAATTAAAAAGTTATTTAATCCTGACTGCCTCAGTTTCTTCATCTGCAAAATGAACTGGATAATGAAATGGCAAACCCTTGAACTATCTTTGCCAAGAAAATCCCAAATGGAATCACAGAGATTTGGATATGACTAAAAAAATGCATGAACAGTATTATATAATGCATGTACACATACATATATATGCTTATAAATGTATACTCCATGTTATGCATAATTGAGATACAAGTTAGATTTTTTAATAACACAAATATATAAAAATCATCTCTTCTGCCTCTATAGTCCATATGCTCCATTTCTTTTTTTTTTTGGTGAGAGCTAGAAAACAACTTGAATGACTTTATCATATCAAGTATACTCTAACAACTACATTTAGTTTTATGATCTTATTGTGTCCAATTTAATATGTGGAATTGTTTTCAGCAAACAGCTCAAATATTTAACAGAAACAATGTTCTGATGGATTATATTGTTTTATGACATAAAATTAGAAACTGGACTCTGTAAATGCCATATTCTTATTTGAGTCAAAAGGTATGAGATTATGTATATCCAAAACCAGGAACAATATGAATACAATTACAAAAGACTTTCCACATAAATAAAGTTAGAGGTAAACAACTGGAAGGATATCAAGGGTCATGGGTAGGTCACACTAAGATAATAAAAGTGACAATTCTACTTAAATTCTACCTAAATTAATCTCTTTATTCAGTGCCATACCAAGGAAACTGCCAAGAAATTATTTTAGAGAGCTAGAAAAAGTAATAGCAAAGTTCATATGGAATAATAAAAGGTCAAGAATTTCAAGGGAATTAATGAAAAAAAAATTAGATGAAAATAGCCTAGTTATACCAGATCTAAACCTATATTATAAAGCAGTGGTCATCAAAACCATTTGATACTGGCTAAGAAATAGATTAGTGGATCAGTGGAATAGGAGTTCACAAGACACAATAATCAATGATGATAGTAATCTAGTGTCTGATAAATCCAAAGACTACAGCTTCTGTGATAAAAACTCACTATTTGACAAAAATTGCTGGGAAAATTGGAAAATAGATGGCAGAAACTAAGCATTGACTAAATTATGTCAATCTTAATTGTAGTGTGTTTTAGCGCCCCCAAATTGGGGTGCCAAAATATACCATCCAGACTAGCTCTCTGAAGGATCTCAGGGCCAGCCTTGAGCTTAGTGGAGGAGTGAAGGAGGAAGGAGACTCATGAGGATGGTCAAAGATGGAGTCCATATTTCAAGTCCTCTTTGCCCTTAAATACTTTGCATCATTTCAGCACACTAAATATGTGCCAACTAGAGAACCACATAACACTGAGCAACTGCTAATTATAGCAGCATTACATCATTACAGCACACTACAAGTGCTAACTATAAGTACCTTGCTACTAATATGTAAATACCTCTCTTTACTGTAAGTATCCCTTGCTTCAAGTAGAACACAGGTGGTCACGCCCTCCCTGATTTCTCAGGAAGGGTGAGAGCACCAAAGGGAGGTGGGGAATCAAACTAGACATTGTCAGCAGGTTCCCTCTGACCTGACAAGTCTTATACTTTACCCAGAGTTCCCCTACTATCTGTAGCCCTCTACACTTAATAATTGAGAGTCAGAATTATGTGATATTCAGAGATTTATTAAACAGAAAACCTCCAAGGCACTTCTGAAATTGTGTGTGTGTGTGTGTGTGTGTGTGTGTGTGTGTGTGTGTGTGTGTTGGTTATCCTGGCAAATCTGATTCCTGACAGATTTTCATCATTTCAGCTCTAATATTAAATTCACCTTTCCATACATGATTAGGATCTATATTCAATAAGTTACCTTGCATACAAAAGGAGACAGCTTTTTAACTGTAATTATTTCCCCCAGTGGATGTTAGAGGAGGAAAGAAGGCTTAATAAATCATCTCTCTTATTAGTACCATATGATCACACTTGGTGAGACAGGATCCAGCAGAGGCAAATGCTGTCCTGTCAACTCCTGCTTCCAAGTTGTCTGCTAAAGAGCAAACACCTAAATCTCAGAGTGATTGACAATGTTAGTTCCCTCATTATTTTTTTTAATCTACATTATAAATAGAAGGTTTTTTTTTTCTCAAGTGTAAACAAATATTTGTGCCATATGATTTAAGGAGCAATGTATCATTTCATTACTTTTAACAAAAAAAATTGATCACTCTCCTTTCCTCTCCCACAGAAATACACAAAGATGGCATAGGTTTTCTGAAGAAGACAAATAACCTATAGCTTCAATAGCATTCAATAGAGTGCAATATTTGTTATTTTTATCTTTATGCCTGTAGGTACCAGTACTTCATTTGTGATTTCATTTCATAGTATATGCCATTGGCTTGAGATCTAGGGATAAGGAAAAAAATATGATAAATTTTTAAGAATTTTAGACTTTAAAGCAAAAAACTGTTTACTTATGACATTGCCTTTCATTAGTTCTATTCAGGGCATGTCAGAATGAGATAGAATGTGTATTATTTTCCCAAATAGCAAGACAACATAGATGTATAGATGGATGAAGAGGGAAACAGAGATAGCAAGAGAGAGGAGAGACAGATATAGACAAAAAGACAAAGAAAAAGACATAAAAAATAAAGATACAGATAGAGTACCAGATCAGTGATGAGATAAAGAAAGAATAAAAGAGAAATGCACAGTACTACCTGAGTACTTTTTTACAAACCAAGTCACAGAGAAGACCTTGGAAACAGTACGCTAAGAAAGAACTTAATAAGGAAGTGGTTCTGCTTTGGAAACAGTAAAATTGAGAATTATAAAATCAAAATAAAACAAAAAACTAGGAATTTTTCTGTAATTGGAAGTGGGTGGTAGTCTATTTATTGTTGTTTTTTTTATTTGTTTTGTGCTTTTTTACTCAAATTTCCTTCTATATTATTATGGATGACATGCTGAAAACAGGGAGACAATTATAATGTACTAAAGATATTTTTCAAGAATGTTATTTTCTAAGGTTTCCTGGGTGAAGGCTATGAGTCGAGAGAGTTAGAAAATACTTCCAAGTGTATTTAGGTCCTTTGGATCATAAGAAAGTCTCAAACCCAAAAGTTATATATTTATATAATAATAATAATCATAGATACAATGTTCTTTAAAACATTATTATATCAGAAGTGGAGCCAAGATGGCAGAGAACAGACATGACTTTCTGTGACCTCCTCGGACCTTTCTCTCAAACCAACAGCAGATTAAGCCTCTAAACTGGCTTTGAAGTCACAGAACCCATAAATATCTGGAGTATAACAGATTTCTAGAAGAAGATACCTTGGAAGAACTTCAGAAAAGGTCTGTTTCAATTGAGCAGGGGGACAGTCTGCTGAGCCCAGACCACAGCACAGAGAGACCAGGGCAAGGAGCTCACAGGAATCATCAGTGAGCCTCTTAAATGACTGCTTTAGTTGCAGGTGGGTGGCTTATTAGATTTGCTGCAAAACACCCAAAAGCCTGTACAAAAGGCAAATTATAAACTTCTGATCCCCAGAAGAAATTGGCACCTGGCCAAGAATACCCACCACCAGAAGTCAGTCAGAAACACCAGCCCCAGGGCAAATTAAAGCAACTGTCTCTCCTTTGCCTTAAGAGCAGATCTTAACCCTTAAAATAATGACCAAAAAAGTAAAAAAGAACTCTGACCATAGACAACTTTTATGGAAAGAGAGAACAGACCTCAAACCCTGAGGTTCCCAAAGGCAAATCAACTCCAGATGAAGCCCCAAAGAGAGATATGAGCTGGTCCCCATTTCACAAGGCTTTCACAGAAGATTACATAAATGATCTTAAAAGAGAGTTAGAGGAAAAAATGGGAAAAGGAAATGAGAGCTTTGCAAGAGGGTATATAGAAAAGGAAAAAACAAACTATCTGAAGAAAACTCCTTAAAAACAGATTTGACGAAATGGGAAAACATGCCTTCCTACAAAATAGATTTGATGAAATGGAAAAAAGAATATAAACTTCTTACAAAATAGATGTGAAAAAGATACCAATTTGTTGAAAAACAGAATTTGTGATGTGGAAAAAATAATCGTATCTCTACAGCTTAAAAAGAATATAATAGATACATATGTTATATATTATAGGTTATAAATGCTATATTATGAGAACAATGTTTTGGTAAAATAAGTTTTAACAGATACTTTGTTCTCTTCATAATTTTGCACACACTACAAGGTACAATTGTACCTGGAACAATATTCCCCACTTAACTCAGGTTCCTGGAATCCCTGTCTCCCATCCAGAAAAACTCCTGATTTCCTCAGGTACATTAATGTCTTTTCCCCAAGCCTACATGTTTTTAATATATTCCCTATTTATTTTTTTTGGAACAAGAAAGTAGTGAGGATTTATTATACAGATGTGTTACACTGAGCCACAAAGAAAACAATCAGTCCATAATGACAGGAGTCCCATGGCACAAAATTAAGTGGCAGATAGGTGAAATATACTGTAAACAATGGAATCAGCATTAAAAAGATGGCATGACCTTGTCAGACAGGTGACAAATGCTGGTAAGAGTTCTTTCTCTTTCCTCCTCTTTTTCTTCCCTTTTCCTCCTCTTTTTCTTCTCTCCTCCCCTCTTTCTCTTCTCCTCTCTCTCTCTCTCTCTCTCTCTCTCTCTCTCTCTCTCTCTCTCTCTCTCTCCCTTATTCATATCATTTACAATGCTCAAACTACCATAAATCCTGGTACAAAGAAGGTACTCAGGAAATATTTGTTACTTGACTGATAAAATACAAAATATTTTGATACTTTTAGATTAAAATGTCATGAAAAAATAATTGCTTCATATGTGTTATTTGAGATTTCATGGTCATCATTTAGAAAAATGATTAGACTGCAGACTGATGGTATTTATATTTCTCAATTTAATGAATTCAAACCATTCTATATTAAAAAGCAAAGCAAAGAAAGGAAAATATAAGCTATTCTTCAGTCTTCCTGTTATCACATCAAAAACACCTGGCAATTTGAAGTGGGTATTGAGATATAAAAATTGGCATAGTGTGATATGAATTTTCAATTGCTTTAAAGGCAAATAATAATATGTATCTATTTAATACAGGAGTGAATTTCAGCAAGCTGTTGACTGCTTAGTTTTATAAATCTAAAAGGTGGAGAGCTGCTTTCTGTAGCTTACAAGATGAAGTGAAAATTGCAAACATTTTGAAAAAGTTTGGCTATTTCATTTCTACCCATTTACTGCATTCTGAAAAACTTTCTCTTCACGTGCAGTATTTATTTTGATAAAATGAACTATTTACTGAAATATTCCAAATATAAAGACTCACATGATAAAATGAGTCATTTCCCTTTTTTCTTTATGCCTCAGATTAGCAATGAAAAAATGGGTTTCATGACTTTTTTTTTCCCTTCTTATCATTCCTAATAGTTCAGTAGCATGATCACCAAGCTCCTAGGAAAATGTAAACTCCTCAAAGGCCTACATTTTATGTTTTTTATTCTATCATGTTTAGTTTGATTCTGTAACTTACATAGAACTAAACTAAATTAACCTAATTAAAATAAAATAGTTCCTTGACAACAGTTACACCTAGATGTGTTTGTTGTTGTAGCTCTATTTTTTAATTAGGTCAGCAAGGATAAAACTCAAAAAAGGATAATCTTAGACCTGGGTTTAAGTCTTTCATATATTACATGGCATTTTACACACACACACACACACACACACACACACACACACGCAAGTCCATCCCTTCTCCCACAGTTTTCCCAAAGGAAGTTTTTGAAGAAGAGACCACTATCCGGGCTACTACCACCAACAACTGCCAACTAATGCTACAATAGTAGCAGGGCAGTCAGTCTAGCTTAAATAGAAAAGCTCTTTAGGTAGTATTGTCATCTTTATTATATTTGCTCGCCCTATCCAAGAACATTTAATATTTTTCCAATTTGGTTAGATCAGATTTAATTTGTGTGAAAAGTGTTTTGTAGTTTTGCTCATAAAGTTTCTGATTTTCCCTTGGCAGATAGATTCCTAAGTATTTTATACTATCAGTAGTTACTTTAAATGGAATTTCTCTTTGTAACTCTGCTGGATTTTGTTAGTGATATATAAGAATGCTGATGACTTATGTGGGTTTATTTTGTATCCTGCAACTTTGCTAAAGTTGTGGATTATTTCCAATAACTTTTTAGTAGCATTTCTGGGGCTAAGTATACCATCATATCATCAGCAAAGAGTGATAATTTGGTTTCCTCATTGTCTACTCTAATTTCTTTAATCTCTTTCTCAACTCTTATTGCCAAAGCTAGCATTTCTAATACAATATTGAATAGTAACGGTGATAATGGGCAACCTTGTTCACTCCTGATCTTATTGGAAATGGTTGCAGTTTTTCCCCATTACATATGATGCTTACTGATGGTTTTAAATAGATGCTGCTGATTATTTTAAGGAAAAATCTATTTATTTCTATACTCTCAAGTGTTTTTAATAGGAATGGATGTTGGATTTTATCAAATGCCTTTTCTGCATCTATTGAGAAGATCATACAGTTTTTGTTAATTTGGTTATTAATGTGGCCAATTATATGGATAGTTTTCCTAATATTGAACCAGCCCTGCATTCCTGGTATAAATCCTACTTGATAATAGTGTATTATCCTGGGGATGATTTTCTGTAGTCTTTTTGCTAATATTTTATTTAAGATTTTAGCATCAATATTCATTAGAGAGATTGGTCTATAATTTTTTTTCTGTGTTTTCAACCTAACCGGTTTAGGTATTAGTACCATGTCTGTGTCATAATCTGCTTTGTTATTTTCTAAATATTTACTAGTGATCCCTTTAAAATATGCTATAAAATCCTACATGGAATCAAAGTCTTAGACCTTGCAGACTCTATTTGATTCTATTATTTTGAAAATCAGTTGAGAATTTTTCCTTTCCAAAGCCAGTATTTCCTTTCCTATTCCCTAAGATCTCCAATTTGCTTATTATTCCATTTTCCCCCTTCCCACTCAGCATCATTTGATGTGGCTTTCAATGTTTTATTGTATTTTTATAAATATTATTCTTTATGACTTATTAATGTTTCACAATATCCATGTGCCACATCTTCTTTAGCCAATCCCTAATTAGAGGGCACATAATTTCTTTCCAGGTTTTGCTACTAAAAATAGTTCTACTATATTCTGTTTCCTCTCATACCTATTCTTACTGTAACTAACAGACTAACCTTCTATGGGTATAAACCTAAAAAAAAAAATTCCTTGATAAATAAATTATTTTTTTTTCTTTCTGTAAATTATAATTGATTTTTGTAAGGCCATTAATAAACTGAAGAAGTTTAGAAGAGGATAAGCCTAATAATGTAGCATCTTTAGACTATCACCCATGAGGACTAAGTTTAAGAAACTAAAGATAAATAGCTGAGGGGAAGAAATAGTCAGGGGAAAACAAAATAGCTGACTTCAAGTTACTGGAGGGCTCCAATGTGGAAAAAAATTGGTTTATTCCCAGAAAGTAGCACCAAAAGCAATGAATCATTATGTTTTTGTCAATGTACCCCAAGATTGTGACTAGTTGCCATTTCTCACTTCTGATTCATAGTGAATGGGAAGTCTGCTAAAACTTTCAATCTGTTTCAAATGAACTGCTGCACAATCATGTTTTCCCTATATTACATTTATGAAGTTTATATTTGAAATGTGTATGCAATTTTATTTTTATTACTTCAAATTGCATCTTACAGGATTTGCCATCACTGTTCTAATCTTTCTTCAAGATCAAAGAAGGTGCTCTGCTCTTTGGGCAAAAAAGAATTGCAGTAGCTCTGAATAAGTGGGAGATGTGCAAATTTAGAGACATTTCCACCCCAAGTGTTCAAATTTGGGCCTGACCTGTGGTACAGAATTTTGAGTTTGTATTGTTCTGATCAGCCACAATTGGACATATTGTACCTTGACTCCAACATAATGATATCAATAATGAAGGTCAATGACCAACCAACCCAGAAACAGAATGAGCTATATTAGGAGGTAATATGGTAAGGGGAAAAATTGTGGGAATATCTTAGTAAAAATATGTCAGTATCCCAATAGATCTGTGCTCATCAGTTTAAGAGTTTCATCAAATGATATAGAACATAACTCTTGCAGGTCTGCAAATTCTATGTGATTCTACATTCCTAGTTAAACAATTTATAAGAGACTTTCCTTGCTTTCTCCTGACATATTGAGGGTACAATCTGCCAATCCACTACTCATCTTTCATCTTTGATGTATAACCAGACTATTATCTTTTCCTAATCTTACTTGATGGTGTATTTTCTTTTCTGTTCTTCTCTGAAGCTTCTCATTGGATATATGTAATCACTTATAATAACTATTTTCTCTGTTATCTTTCGTATGATATTTTTGTGTGGTGTATGTGTGTGTGTATGTAATATGGTGTTCATATATCTAAACATATATATATATATATATATGAATTGTTCCAATATATATGTATACTCACATATTTTTAAAAAAATTCTTTGGATACTATTATCAAATTAATTCAAGCACAATAATTGCATTGGCAAAATTTGGACTTGAAAGAAGAAAAAATCAACCTCCAAAAATAAAGGAAAATCAAATAATGACTCTTGTACTCTCTTTACATGGCAAACTCTGGCTTATTACCAGTAACAAATCATATTAAAAATTGATAAATGATATCAAAAAGTTATGATACTGAAAAAGGATTTGAGTTTATTATTCATCATGTATGAGAGATAACAGTCTTGTGCTGCACCGATATACAAATAATGTCAAGTGGCTTGAAGGAAAGGCCTCCAGTGTGTTGTATGAATCCTCAGTGGAAGATTTATAGGAACATATGAATAAGAGTCTTAAGAATGAGCATGTATATGTAGGTAGTATATTATAGTGGTAATGTTACTTGTGTATTAATGAAATCACAGATCCATTGAAGATCATAATGAAGACCTTTCAATGTTCATAGTTGAATAGTTCCTAATGTTCTTTCATTACAAAAATGCTAGTTCTTGGTTTAAGATAAGTGTCTTTTAATATAACAAGGAAAAGAAAACATTTTAATCCATTCTTAGGATTTTTAATTTTTTTTTGTTTTTACATAAATTAATATTTTATTTTATCTGTGACTGGTTCAGCATCTTTTTAATACAATTTTTTAACTTTTTTTACTGTAGATATTTATTTTTCTTATTAATTTCATATTATAAAAATATGTTTATATTTCTCATTGTGTAATATATTTATACTTTTTTATTATTTTTATTCAATATCAATTTATAACTATCTTTATCTGTCTAATTTATCTCAGTTTAGGAAGCAGTTTTATATGTGTCTTCTAGAGGATACTGGATAATTTTTGTTTTTGTTTGTATAGCAGAGTTTCTCTCTCTCTCTCTCTTTCTCTCTCTCTCTCTCTCTCTCTCTCTCTCTCTCTATATATATATATATTATATATATATATATATATATATATATATATATATATATATATAATAGAAATCACAAAAGAATCTGCCTGGATTTAGTCCATTGCTACATGTATGAATTCATATATGTTTATATTCATGAGTTGCATGTATGCGTATATATGTATATTATGCATGTGTATATTGTATTGTGGTTTATGTATGTAGTATATATCATTTTTATGTTTGAGTCTCTTCTGACACCGACTGTATGACCTAAGGAAGCCATTTAATCTCTCAGTGTTCTTAGATTAACTTCTGATTCTATAACTATTCTGGTACCTATTGATATGTATTGGTAAAGAGAATTCCCACAACAAGATCCCTAAATCAATGAAATCACAGTCACCATTCAAAAAATAGTCCTTTCTCTTTGTTTGTCTCTATCCCTCTCTTTGTTTTTCTGTCTCTGTATTTCTTTCTCCCCACCCCCACCCCTTCCTCTCTCTCTTCCTCTCTCTCTCTCTCTCTCTCTCTCTCTCTCTCTCTCATACACACACACACACACACACACACACACGCATGAGAACTGTTAATATACCCAACATCATTCCTTCTCTCACCAAAGTTCATTGTGTAGTTTTTATTTCACCCCTTCTTGTCTCTATAGTATGGTTTTATGATGTTGCCCAAGCATTTTTCTTATAGAGGTATACAATTTCCATTACTCCTCCTATAATTAACATTTTAGTATTCCATGTTACTCTGTCATAACAAAGACATAGAGAGAAATAAAAAAAAATTTCTCATTAACTTCTGTTTTGGAATTCTGACCAGTATTTTCCTGATCCTGTCTGTTCCATTCTTTCATCCCTCTGATGAAGAATTTCCTATATCATAACAAAATCAATAACAATTATGATTTACTAATTAGAGAAATTTACTTTTGAAAAACCTATGCTGATTCATATCTTCCTTTGCTCCCAATTTTATCAAATAACATAAACTCTTTATAATCTGTATTCCACTGATTCTTTCTGCCTTCTATATAATCACCACTCCCTTATTTTCTTCAATCTCAATTTATGAGATTCTTTTGATGATTCACAAGCCACCCACACCCACACTCCATCATTAATAGGTCTTTCTTGAGACTTTGAAAACTGATTAACTTTAAGACTAGATGTCTAATACTGTAGCAATCACAATTAATGTAGGGCTGCCCATTGCCAAGATCTTTTTAGGTTGTGATTTGTATAACAGGAATGATAGCAAAGTGAATTTAAATATTTCCAGTCATATCCCATGCTTTTCAAATCCAACAAATCCAAAACAAAATTTATTAGATTTACCCCTCAAATTCTTCTCTTACTAGATAACTTCATATTGCTGAGAGGATCAGGATTCTCCCAATCATCCAGGCTCTCAACCTTGTGTCATACTTAATCTACCATTTGTTCTCTCTGCACACATCCAATTGGTTTCCATTCTTGTCATTTCCAATTTCATATAATCTTTCATAGGTTTCTTTCTCTCAATTTAAAAGAATTACAACCATGATTCAGGTTTTTATCACCATATATTTGGATTATTTCAGTAGTCATTTACTTGATTTTCTCTATCCTTCCCAAGTTGATTTCTCCTGGTATCAGTCTATTCTTTACTTCTCTTCAGGGTAAATTACCTATCAATAAATTCTAGTGTCTCACCATTACTAAAAGGATAAACAATAAAACCATCTCTTTGGCCTTTAATTATCTTTACAATTTAGGTCTTTCCAATTTTTTGCTCCATATGTTCTGGGCTTTAGCTATAATAGATTGCTTTTTCCCTCTCATAAATAATTCCACAATGTCATGACATTTTGCTGGCTGTCCCCCATGTCCAAAATGTTCTTTCTTACTTCTATGTCCAGTCTTCCCTAGTTTCTTTCTAGAATCAACTCAAATTTACTTTCTTCAAGAAACCATTCCCAGACCTTTCCTTGACTCCCTGCACTGCAACCATCTTCATAGATATAATAAATTAAGAAATGCAAAAAGACCATTATATAAATGTATACATATATTATTATATGTGTGTATACATCTACAATGTACTTTAGAATTTCCCATTAGAATTAAATTTTCTTGAAGACAGGAATAGTGTTTTTTTTTGCCTTTATTTATGCCCTATTATGGAACAGAGTGCTTAGTAACATAATATTTAATAAGTACTTGTTGATTGACCAATCAATTATTATTATTATTATTTTCTTTCTGATTATCTTGGATCACTATGATAATTATTTTTTATCTATTTTCTTCTAATTTCTCTATGAATTATGTTATCATTTGCATTCTCTCACTTTTAATCTGCATGTATATGTGCATTGCATTTATGTGTCTTTTAAGCAGAACAAATTAAAATTTCTTTTTTTAAGTAATACATTCTGAGACTTTCATTTTAATGATAAATTCAACCCATTTATGTTCCAGATTATAATTATTAGGTTTTTCTCTGTTCAACAAATTATGACTGATGACAGTTTCCATTATTTTTCTTTTATCATTCCCAACCTAAAAGCACAAAAGCAAAAATGTAACTGTAAAAATTCTTTCACCACCCTCTATCCTTATTCTAGATTCAACTCCCTAGTTTTTTTTTTTTTTTTAACAAGAAGCATTTTAAATATTCCTTCTCTTCTGTTATTTTTATGTGGTATTTATTTGAAGAATTACACATCCAACCCACCTCTTAATTAGCTTGATGTCCATCTGCAATGTATATGGTAAGCCTAAATTATTTTTTTTTTCCCCTTCTCCAAAGACTTTTCTTTAATTTGGATCTCCACTGAATGGTATAACAATAGGGGAAAAAATTACTTAACCTCGTAAAGTCTCAGCTTCATCCTTTGTAAAAGAAAGTAGATTGGCTCAGATTATCTCTATTACTTTTCAGTTATAAATCTGAGATTCTATAATCCTGTGATTCCTTTATGTATGATTTTTATACATTCTCAATTAGAATAATCTTGAATTCTCTGCTGGAAACCAGAATATAAAAGAATCAAAACTTTTATTTCCTTCCTATAGAATATGCATTTTTTGGTTTTTCACATTCATACATTGTTTTAAAAAGATGACACTGCTTTTTGGGCAGAGCTGCCACTTCACATGCAGATGCTGACTACCTTTTTGTTTGGTGTACACTTCAAGGGTAGCATAAACCTTTTCTTGGAGAGCTTCTCCTTCAGGAGGATTGAACAAACTCTTAGCATCTAAAAAAGAAACCCAGGTCAAGTCATGCTTCTGGAGGAAACTGGAGTCTAGATTAGCTGACCAATTGTATTGCCTCTTAAGAGGGATGGGGGGGAAATTGTGATTTAAATTTGGGGGGCTTCACATCCCCACCTTACCCCTTTCCTTAACCCTCCTCTACTGCCAGGTCTGTATTTAACAATTTGGTGCTGAGACATTAAAGTATGTTAATACTTTGATGTGTTACCCTCTCACTTATGAAATTTATATTTTATCATTGGCTTTCTAGAAACAATGCCTTAACTCAAAGGAATAAATATCTTCTGTCTCACTTGGTGCAGCAATGGGTAGAGCACTGTGGCTGGAGTCAGTAAAACCTATATTTAAGTTTGGTCTCAGAGAAGTACTAGCTGTGTGACCCTGAGCAAATCAACTGCCTCCTGTTTGCTTCAGGTCCCTCATCTGTAATACAGGAATAATAATAGCACTTAGTTTTCATGGTTGTTGTCAGGAACAAATGAGTGTTGAAAATGCTGAACATGGTGCCTGGTACTTGAAAGCAGATTTTTCAAAATAGCAATACTATGGAAATGTAATAATTAAATACAATAATGGAAATATAAATATAAAAATAAAAATCTTCCCTATTCCACAGGAAGATCTGAAAAGAGGTTATCTTTGAATTAAATAAGAATATATATGTATTGATAGATATACAAAATATTATATATACATTTTATTAAAATTGGGCTACATTTAGTATATCAGGAATTTGAATTCAAGGTTATTTTCCTTTATTTCTTAATATGTTGAATCCATATTCTTTTTTTTCCTTTTGGATGAAAAAACCAATATGATATCAGTTGATATTTCTTGTATCGTGATTTTTTCCTTCTTAGCCACTTAGAAAATTATTTTTACTTCTGTAATCCCAGAGATTAATAAATGTATTTTCAGCAGATCTTAACTTGAATTTGCTTTCTGTCACTATCTGTGTGTTCTGTTAGATTTTATTCTGTCCTCTATATTAATATTGGACAGGCAGGTGGCCCAGTGGATCTAAGAGTGAGCCTTAAGTCAGGAAGTGTCATCTTCTTGGGTTAATATCTGGAATCACAAATTTCCTACTTGTGTGGCCCTGGGCAAGTCATTTAACCTTGCATACCTCAGTTTATTATCTTGAAATTAAGATGAAAATGCAAATATCAAATTACTGTAATATCTCTGCTAAGAATTTCCCTAATGGGGTAGCAAAGAGTCAGAAACAATTGAATAGCAACAACAATGACAATTTTCAATGTTTTCTCAATTTAAAAAAAAAATCTTAAGATAGGACATTCAGACTTTTTGTTTAAAAAAAAAAAAAAACAAATAAGGTCTTCAAGCTCTGTCCATTTATCCAAGCTCTACAGAAATATTTTTAGAGTTACATTATTCATTTTTATTAAATAGCTAATTATTTTGACACTTATCTGGGTTATTATTTCTTTTATTGGGACCATACTGGATTTCTTCATACATATCATTTTTTGAGAATCTCAATTGAATTTTTGAGTCTTTTATTTGTGTCATTCTTTTCCCTTTATTAATATTGATTCCTTTTTAAATGTGCAGAACCACTTTTTGCTACTTGCTTCCAGGAGTATAATTATGCCAAGTTCAGGTCTTAACATACCTAAAACTCTGACTCATAATCCACTACTAATTTTCTTTCTTTTCAATAGCTGCTAAATAATACAAAAAAATTAAAATGAAATAATTAACTGAAATACCATAAGAATAGAGTTGGGGCAGCTAGGTGGTGCAGTGGATAGAGCATCAGCCCTGAAGTCAGGAAGACCTGAGTTCAAATTTGGTCTCAGACATTTAACACTTCCTAGCTGTGTGACCCTGGGCAAGTCATTTAACCCCAATTGCCTCAAGAAACTCTTAAAAAGAGTTTTTAAAAGTTCTTGGAGGCATATCCAACATCTCCTCCAAGCAGTTTTAAAATCCTTTAAATAATGGCTTTAAATTTTTTTTTAGAGTATCAGAACATCCAAAAAGACAGAATAGAACATTTTCCAATTGAAGACACATTAGAAAGTTAGCAAAAAAAGATCTGTTACAGCAAGGTAGAAGTCCAACTTTTATTCCTGTTGCAGTCCACATCAGCACCACCCAGCCACAGCTCTGGCCCCACTCCAGCAAAACAGGAATAGCTCAAGGGACTAATCAATGACAATACTGGTGACTTCCAGACCTCTCAGCCCAGAGCAACCAATGACTGCTTGGAAGGTCAGCAGAAAAGGGTGGCAGTTCAATATGCAGTGCCAGCACAGGCCATGCCAGTACAGGCCCAGCCCCAGTGCCAACAAAACAGCCCCTGAATCATCGACACCACTGGTGGTTTCTAGACCTCTCAGTCCTGAGACAACAAAGACGACTTGCAAGTTCCTTAGAAAAAAATTGTCAGCAGCGAAGGAGGGCCTTGGGAAACCATCAAACCAAGGGTGGGCACGAGCAGTGATGATAGTGGCAGCTTTCAGAGGCCTCAGCTCATAATATCTCATTTGCACTGAGGTAGGACTTTGTTTCTTTAGTACACTGCATCTTAAAGCTACAAGGGGTGGAGACACTGCTGAGAGTTCTAAGGCAGAAAAGAGTGTTTGTAGTCAGGTTCCTAGGAGGATTTCTGAAAATAGCAGCACAAAACTACTGAAGCTTGGGACAGTGCATCTTACACCCTGGAAACAGAGCCTTACTTTAACAAAGGTTAAAAGCTGAGTAATATCGGATCATACTCAAAAATGATGAAGGCACACCATGCTGGCCAAGTGCTGTGCCTATTCCTATATCTCCTCCCATGGCATACAACCAATTCTAATTTTTTTTTTTTAAATTTTCGCTGAGGCAATTGGGGTTAAGTGACTTGCCCAGGGTCACACAACTAGGAAGTGTTGAGTGCCTGAATCCAGATTTGAACTCAGGTCCTCCCAACTTCAGGGCTAGTGCTTTATCCACTGAACCAACTAGCTGCTCCCAATTCTAAAGTTCTTAAGAGAGACTTTGAGAGTGTTCTTATATGGCTTTTTCTGATTTACTATGTGTGAATTCTCCATAAGATAATCTTTTAGGCAAGTATACATTTGGCATTTGAGCAATGTGGCCTGCCCAATGGAATTATCTTCTGTGCAGCAATGCTTGGGAGTTTAGTTTAAGGAACCTCAATGTCTGCTATCTTATCCTGTCAGGCGATTTCCAAAATTTTACTAAGACAATTCAAATGGAAGCAGTTCAGATTCCTGATATGGGACTGGTCCAGTAGTCCATGTTTCACAGGCATACAACAGTGACTCTAGAGACCTTCAGTTTGGTAGTCAGTCTAATACTTCTCCTCCCTCCCACTTTCCTTCTGAGCTTTTCTAAATGTTCCTGCTGACCTTGATCTATCACTTCCCCTAATGCTGCGTTGCTATTACCTGCAAATTATGATTTGGTCATAATCTTTATTACAAATGAGTAATGGCTCAGTTTAAATCCTTAATAGATTTGCATAACCAATGATACATTGTACACAAAACATGTGAGCTATTTTCTTCCTTTTCAATTCAGCAGGAAAAAGGAACACATCTCAATATAGAACAGAAATTATTTCTTGTTTTTTCTAACAATAGTTCTTAAAGTACATTGTGTGACCCAAAATTTGTCATTCACCTAAATTGAACTTTTTTATAGAAGTCAGAGTGAACTACTTAATATAACTGCAATGAGAGTATTAGTATGTTTATTATCCTGTATTTTCCCAGTGAATTCTGGGATGGGATAGAGGACACAATATTTAGGCCTGCTACAGTATCCTTTTAAGCCATTTTCTTTCATATATATATGTATATGTATATATAAACATTTCAGGTATTTTTGATCACCTGAGCACACAGATTATAGAATGCCAAAAAAAAAGCAATCAGTTTGTTTTTATTTGGGATTTGGGGGAATAGTTGTAAAGAGATTTAATGAATAGTATACAGCTGAAAGAAGTATTTTCATTTCTTAGAATGTTTTCATACTTGATAAAACACTGTTTAAGATAGTTCTTTGAACTCAAGTGTTTCACTTTGAAACAACTTAGGTACCCTAAGTTATATCTCTATGGTAGTAAAACAAAGAAACATAGCTAGCTGAAATTAGACAAAACTTTCAATATCCTACTTAGAATGAGGTACCACAGAGAGAAATCAAAAATCTCATCTTCACGAACTCCCAAATAATATAGCAGTTAACTTGCTAGAGAGAAATTCAGCATATTCTCAATCTAAACACATTTGACATATCATCTTGAAGGGGAGAAAGAGTAAATCTTTCCCTTTCTTGAATTCATTTCCTCATCTATAAAATTAAAGAGCTATTTACATTGATCTTTACCATTTCATTTAGATCTCAGACCTAGGATTCAAGGAATATAAGTTCAATTGTTATTGATTATTTTTAAGTCACTAGCTTTATTTTTATTATGAATATCTTTTGGGCCACTAATGATATTAAACTGTATATTTTAATCATTTAAAAAATGAGATAAACTGTAACTTGGTAATTTTATTTTTTGGATTTTTTTCTATTTAGCTTTTGGCTTTTCCCCTCCTACTTTTTAATGAGGTGAGAGAAGTTTCTCTGTAAACCAAATATGTTTAATATTTTCTCTTTGAGCCAAATCTGATGAGAGTAAAATTCACACAATGTTCCTTTCCCTCGCTTCATTCCCTCAGATATGATATGTTTGCCTCTTTGGGAGATATAATTTCCCTCTTTTTACCTCCACTTTTCCCTTTTTCTGATACAATCCCCTTTCTACTTCTAATTCTTCTTTTTTTTAATAACAGTAAAATCAAATTATACATGTGCTCTCTGTGTATGCCCATAACAGAAATACAGTTCTCAAGAGTTCTTTTTATCTTTTTATGCTTCTCTTGAGTACTATATTTGGAGGGCAATTTTTTTTTTTAATTAAGCTGTGGTTTTTTCATCAGAAATAAATGGAATTCACCTGTTTCACTGAATGTCCATCTTCTTCCCTGGAAGGAAATGCTCAGCTTTGCTGAGTAGTTTGTTCTTGGCTGCATTACAAGTTCCTTTGCCTTTCAGAATATCAGATTCCAGGCCCTTTGATCCTTTAATGTGGAAGCTGCTAGATCCTGAGTGATCCTGATTGTGGCTCCTTGGTATTTGAATTGTTTGGTTTTTTTTTCTTTTTCTTTTTTTTTGTTTTTCTGGCTGCTTATAATATATTTTCCTTCATCTGATAGTTCTGAAATTTAGCTACAATATTCCTTGGAGTTTTAATTTTGGGGTCTCTTTGGGAGTTGATAATTTTGGGGTTAGATGAATTCGTTCAATGACTGTTTTACCTTTTGATTCCATGACTTCTGGGCAGTTCTCTTTGATGATTTCCTGAAAAATGGTGTCTAAGCTCTTTTTTTTTTTATCATGATTTTCAGGGAGTCCAATAATCCTTAGATTCTCTTTCCTAGATCTATTTTCTAGGTTTGTTTTTTTTTTCCAAGTACATATTTAACATTTTTTCCTATTTTTTTCCTTTTTTTGGTTTTACTTGACTGATTCTTGATGTCTCATCAAAACATTTATTTCCATTTTTTCAGTTCTGATTTTTAATAAGTTATTTTCTTCATTTACTTTTTTTTTTTACTTCTATTTGTATAAGTCCAATTGAGTTTTTAAATGAGTTGTTTTGTTCTATGGAATTTTTTTTCCATTTCACAATTTTTTTAAAGAGTTATTTTCTTTTTCCAATCCACAAATTCTGTTTTCCTTGGAGTGCTTTACCTTTTCCATTTCAGGGAGTTGTTTTCTTTTTTAAATCCTTCTTTTAATAAGTGCTTTTTCCATTCTTTCTTGCTGAGCGTCTCTTTCCTTTCCCCATTTTTCTTTTAGTTCTCTTTTAAGATCCTTTTTAATTTCTTTGAGGGGAGTCTTGTGTGGTGGGGACCAGGTTAAATCCTCCTTTGGAGGCTTTGTCTGGATACTGTCTGCTATTAGTCACCTCAGGGTTGGAAATCTGTTCTCTTTCATTATAGAAACTGTCTATAGTTAGAGCCCACTTTCATTTTTTACTCATTTTTTTTTAAATATTGGGATCTGCCTTTAAGGCAAGGAGATTCCAGGTTTTCTCTATAAACCAGGGATGGACAGTGGCTGCATTGAGAAAAGTAGCTGCGCTGCAGAAAGCGACAGTGCTATGATCATGCTGTGTCACTCCCATTATGGGAGAGGTATGGCCAATTTCCATGAGACTCTGGCATTTTGGGGTACACTCTACTTTTTGCATTTGTGTAACTTCTCTGCTGATCTACTGTTTTACAACCAAAGCAGAGAAGCCAACTTGTGGTAGAGTCCTCCCTGCAAATTCTCTGCCCTGTAGAAACCACACCCCGCCATGGTCCACTCTGTGCGCTGGCCTCCGTGTTCTGCCTCCCTACCTGCGCTGGCTTTGTCCCCTGCCCGATCAAGACAGATCTTTTCTGACAATTTTCAAAATTATCTTCTGCTGGTAATTTGTTGTACTCCCAACATTCATGGATTCTACCAGTCAAGCATTATTTCAGAGGCTGAATTTTACAGTCAGTAGTAAGAGTAGTAGGAGAGCCCAGAATGAAGCATGTGTCCTCTCCACCATCTTGGCTCCACCCCCCAGTAATTTTTTTTTTTTACTCATAAAGCATACCCAACTGATTTGAAGTGGTAAAATATGTATGGCATTTATTAAAAAGAAATGTTATGCTTCACATTTAATTATATGTATATTCTATAGATCATATAACATTTTATGTTGTTTTGTTCATAAAATCAACTCAGTTGTGTTTATTCAATAATTTTCATATTTTTACTTTTATTAATCTCCCCTTTTATTTTCAGAATTTCAAATTTAGTATTTATTTGGGGGGAGGGGGTAATTTGTTCTTTTTCTAGCTTTTTTAGTCGTATGCCTAATTCATTATCTTCTCTTTCTCTATTGTATTCAAGTAATCATCTCCTTTTTCTTTGAATGTCCATCTTTTCCCCTGAGATATAATGCTGAGTTTTGCTGGATACCTTATTTTTTACTGCAGTCCAAGCTTCTTTGTCCTCTGGAATCTATTTCAGGTCTTTTAATCCTTTAAAGTAGAAGCTGCTAGATCCTGGGTAATCCTGATTGTGTCTCCTTGATATTTGAATTATTTATTTCTGGCTGTTTTTCAAGGAGTTGTTTTTTTTTCCATTTTGACAAATCTATTTTTTAAGGAGTGGTTTGCTTCAAACAATTTCTGTGTTTACTTTTCCAATGTTCTCATTTCTTTTCCACATTTTTCTTTTAACTCTCTTTTAAGATAATTTTTTAAATTCTTCCATGAGAACCTTTTGAGTGGGAGAGCAACTCATATCATGTTTGAAGTTTCATCTAGAGATGTTTTACCTGTAGTGTGCTCAGGTGTGGTGTTCTCTTCTTTAAAATATAATCGTTCTCTGGGAACAGGTTTCTTGGGGAGGTTTTCTAGGGGCAATCTTAGTTTCAGTTCCAAGCAATAATCACCTCAGATGCAGCCACCTGATAAAATCCAAACGTTTATTTTCTCCTTCCAAGTCTTTCTTTCCTTGGGCCTGAAAAGCTTTCTTAGAGGCCTCTCTCCCTCCGTAGTTCCAAGAGCTCTTGCAGCTTGTCTGCCAACTTCAGCTTCTAGCTCAACTCCCACCCCTGGCAATCTTCCGAACTAACTGAATTCACTGACTCAGCTCCTTTTTATGCTCTCTCAAAAGTTGACTGCTCCTCCAAGAATGGGATTATGGGAGGTGTGAGTTCACAAAGTTACAAAGCTAACTTTGTATATCTCCCATATTTGTGAATAGTTGTGAATCTTCCAAACTTGTGAACTAATGTGTGTGAGCTAATGTGTGAACTCTCAAAGGTGCAAACCCAAGCATACGAGCATTGCTTCTATCAATTCCGTTGAGTTATCACATTGTTTCAAGTTCTGGCTCATAACATCTCCCTGTAGGATCAGATCAATCATACTGAACCATGCTAAATTAGATAATTATTGTCTCTATAAATTCTAATGATTTAACACTTTGTAAGGATTCCAACAATCGGGATTTAAGGTCTCCTGTTTTTTGTCTCCATAAAAGCTTTCTATAATCAGAGCTCTTTTTGCTTTTTTGCTTATTTTTACATGTTGAGGTCTGCTCTTAGGACAAAGAGGAGATTGTCCCAAGCTTCTACAGGTGACAGGGACTTCAAGATGCCCTGGGGCCAGTGCTACCAGCTTCCTTTCAGGTCTGAGTGGACATGGTCAAGTCCTGCTTTTTATTCTGGCTCTCAGGGACTCACTATTTGCCTTCTATAATTGGAATTCGAGATCTCACAGCTAGTCTGCTGATCTAGGCTTCTTAATTCAGGACAGAGTAGCCACTGCTGCTGTATTTTGTCTAAAAGCCTCCCATTAGATTCCCTGGTGCATGGAGGCCTCTCTGCCCTGGGTCTCCCTGTGTTGTGCCTGTACTGGCCCATATTACTCTCCTGTCCAATTGAGATAGGCTTTTCCTGAAGCTCTTCCAAAATGTCTTCTGGTGGAAATTTATTACAATCCAAACATTTGTGGATTCTGTCACTCTAAAACCTATTCAGAAGCTTGATCTGGTGTTGATTCTGAGGAAAGCCAGAAAGAGCTTAGACAAAGACCTGTCTACTCTCTACCATCTTAGCTCCCCTCATTCATTGTAGTTCTAATACCAACTCACTATAACTTTACACTAATCAAGTAACCTTTTCCCCTTAATTTTCTCATGTGGTATAAGGGATAATAACTGTTTCACAAGATATTTGTAAAGTACAAGTAAAATTATGAAAATGAATACCATTTAATAAGAAATTAATATATAACTGTTAACATGATTTTTTTTATAAACCACATTGACACCATAATAAAATTGTGATCTCTTCATTATGGGCATCCCCCAATAAAATAAAAATTACAGTATATACAGAACTCTAAGATCCTTCTTTATGCTCTCCTATCACTCCAAAACAATGGCGATAGATAGATAGATAAACATTGGATCCTTGATTTTGTGTTTTTTAATGGTTTTTGGATATAGATGAAACCTGTGAACTGTTGTATTTTATTCATTTATTTATTCCTTTATTTTTGCTGCAAGATACTAAAGTATGTCTTTGCCATGTGTATTTATTCTCCATGATATCTAATGTGTTACCTCTTGTTTGAGAAATATAATTCAGTGAACTTATATCCACATTTTAAAAAAATCATTATCATTTGTTTTATCAATCATTTTGGACTTGGGGCATTATTATACTCCATCCTAAGATTCATAGTCAACTAGTCAAGTCATGTAAACAAACATTTTGTTAAGCACTTACTATATGCTAGGCACTGTACTAAACTCTGAAGTTACAATGATAAAAAGAAAAAAAAATCCCCCTTTAAGAAATTCATAATTTAATTAGAAATATATGTAAACTATGGCAAATTATCTATCATTTATCTATCTGATAAATTGAGGGAAACATCAAAGCAAGGCCCTAAAATTGAGTATGGATAAGAAAGGTTTCTTCATAAGTACATATTATTATTTTAAAAATTCTGATGTTCAGAGAAAACAGTGTGTTCTTGAAACAGGAAACAGCCAAGGACTACACAAAGTATTCTGTAATTTCTCAATCATTTAGCTGGTGTTTATTTTGTTCAAATTAGATTCAAATCTTCTCTTATTTAATGTACATTGTCTTTCTTCAGTGGCTGTCCAATATACATGGATTGTTGGAGTAATGCAATTATATATATATATATATATATATATATATATATATATATATATATAAATATATATATATATCTCCAATGTGCAATAATCTGTGGAAGTACATTGAAATAAGAAAAAATTATATCTGAATGACAAGAACAAACCACATACATCTTGTTTTTAAAAGGAAGATTCTGAAAATTCTTTGAGTAAATATCTTTTACTGAGAAAAGCATTATAGATAAAATATCTTCCAATAGTCCTAACAGTGTTGATTTACTTAAAACTCGGGTTCAAAGATAGTTCAATTTCCACATTAATATATTTTATTACTTTTAAAAATTAAGAGAAAATTTTACTGTCATGAAATTTCAGCCAAATTAAAATTATAAAATATATTTTGTACTTTCTGTCCAATCATATACCTCAGCAGATTGTTGACCGACTGACTGATATCATTGAATGATAACATTTATTAAACCATTGTTGAGTATTGAATTCATGTTGGAATTTACTCTCTCTCTCTCTCTCTCTCTCTCTCTCATTCTCTTGCTCTCCTTTTTCTCTCCTTCCCTCTCTGTCTCTTTCTGTCATTCCTTGTAAACAAAAATTAAGTTGGCTGCCATATGTCTTGAGGTTGAAGTTGGAATTCCATAATCTTCAATAAATCATAATACAAAAAAAAAAAATTCCATTGTGCTAAATCGATTTTGTGGTCAGCTGCCATTTTTCTCTCAGACAAGCTTCTTTGAGTCCCAGTAAGTTTCTGACATACAGAAATAGAGTGTCTTTGAACTCTATAAGTCAAAATGGATTTTCAGCAACCTTTTCTAGATCTTCTCTGACAGTAGTCAATTTCTTTAATCAATTCCAATGCTCACGGTACTTGAAATACATATCATTCCTCAAGTCTCTAATCTCATCATAAATTGTACAAATTTTAGCATATTTCTGTATAAATAATGTTCTTGTTAAGAAAGAAGCATCACTATGAATTTTTAAGAGTCATCTCTTTTTACAGAAAATTTAAAGCATTTAATAGTATATGCATCGAAAAATATGCAAATTCCTTTCAATTATCAAGCATTTGTCCATCTTCTAGGTCCATGTCTCCTCAAATGCAAAATGAGGTTTTTAGGCTAGATAGCATCATTATATTTCATGTGCCTGACTTCTGTCTACTATCTCTCAATCTAGGATTCATTCTATGATTTCTTTGGGTTCCCCAAGAATAATGACAACATTGGCACACATTCACCAAACTAATATTCTAGGAAAACTCTTAGGATACCAGTATGGTCAAGATAAATTTATAGGGCTGGCAATACAGGGGAACTTACCAAAATGACCTGGTCTCACAGCTGTATTAAACTTCCAAGGTTCCCCCCATTATGTCTATCCTGGGTTATCTGTTTCCTGAAGGAAGACTGATATCTAGGGCTTCTATCCATACTGGGCCTTGTGTCTTGATTTTCATTGCATCTCCTTAGGTCTGTTCATCTTTTCCATATGACTATTCTACAAAATTTTATATATATGTTAACATATTTTATACTTAAAAGATAAACTACTCATTATTTAAGTGTAAGCCAATTTATAAAAGCTATTGAAAATATAAATGGAAATGATCAATTGAACAGAATGTTACATTCATCTTTGTATATGATTTTAAAATTTCATTTATTTAATTTTGTATACCCAATTTGATTTTTTTTTCCATTACCAATTTTTAAGAGCTGATTTGACATTTGAGAATGTGTGGATATGGGGGTGGGGGTGTATAGATGGGAGTACGTAATTTATATTCTCAATGCAAGACCTATTATAATAGGTGAAACATCTATATTATAGACTACTTCTTTCACATCAGGTTTGCTCAAATTCCTGGAGCCAAGTATTCATTCTTATGTCTACTGAGTATTTACAAAGTATGTTGCTCTTTGTTTAATGATTTATGGGACTCTGGCAGAAATCAGTAGTTAAAGATGGGAATTTTTTTTTCATAGATCCATTGTTAATTCAGAAAACAGGAAATATAATTAAATATAGACCCAAACTTTAATAGAAAAAAAAATTTTAAGTGAAATTAGTTATATTTTATGGTGATATACATGTCTTCAATCCTAATCTGCTATCATTTTTTTTTTAATTCTCTTATCAGACATTTTGGCATCTTCTTGCTTTTCAGTACTTATTTCTTGGAAATTAATGATAACATTGCAACAGGAAATGACAATGCTGCATCCCAGTTTTTTTTTTAATCTCAACATTTTATTTGTCCCAATTACATGCAAAAGCAATCTAAGCTTGTTTTTTTTTTTTAATTTTTAGTTTTGAATTCTCTCCTTTTTTCTCCTCTTGCCCACTGAGAAGGCAAGCAATTTTACATAGGTGATAGATGTGCAGTCACGCAAAATACATTTCCAAATAAGTTATTCTTTGAGAGAAAACACATGTCATAAAGAAAAAAAAAGGAAAAAAAATAAAGAAAATAAAGAATAAATCTCTTTGATCTGTGTTGAAGTTCTTCCATTTCTTTCTCTGGAGATGTATAACACTTTTATTATAAGTCCCTACAGAATTGTCTTATATCATTGTATTGCTGAAAATAGCTATATTATTAATAATAGATCATCATACATTATTGCTGTTACTGGGTCTCCTGGTTCTGTCATTTCACCTTGCATCAGTTCATGCAAGCCTTCCCATGTTTTATTATTATTAATATTAGTTCTGAAAACATTCTGATCATCATTTCTTTTTTTTTTCTTTCTTTTTTTTTAATAACTTTTTATTGATAGAACTCATGCCAGGGTAATTTTTTTACAGCATTAACCCTTGCATTCACTTCTGTTCCGATTTTTCCCCTCTCTCCCTCCACCCCCTCCCTTAGATGGCAAGCAGTCCTTTACATGTTGAATAGGTTACAGTATATCCTGGATACAATATATGTGTGCAGAACCAAACAGTTTTCTTGTTGCACAGAGAGAATTGAATTCAGAAGGTATAAATAATCCGGGAAGAAAAACAAAAATGCAAGCAGTTTATATTCATCTCCCAGTGTTCTTTCTTTAAGTGTAGCTGCTTCTGCCCATCTTTCTGATCATCATTTCTTAAATCACAATTATTCCATCATAATCATATACAACTTTTTCAGTCATACCCCAATTGATGGACATCCCCTCAATTTCCAATTCTTTGTCACACCTAAAAGAGTTGCTATAAATATTTTTGCACATTGAGGTCCTTTTCCTTTTTGTTTGTTATCTCTTTGCGATACAAACCTAATGGTGGTATTGCTTGGTCAAAGGAAATGCATGGTTTTCTGGCCCTTTGGGTATGAATGCTAGTTTTTCTCCAGAATAGTTGAATCAATAAATAACTTTACAAATAGTATATTAGCATTTTAATTTTCCCACATTCCCTTCAATATTAGTCATTGTCCTTTTCTGTCATTCTATCCACTCTGACAGGTACAAGGTACTAGCTCAGAGTTGTTTTAATTTACATTTCTCACACCAATAGTGACTTAGAGTGTTTTTTTTTTTATATTTATATATACATATAAATGTCTGTGTGTATGTCTGTGTATATGTGTATGTGTGTGTATCTTAATGCACTCCATGATTACATTAGCTTTAAGGGCTGCCACATCACACTGGGTGACATGTTAAGAGTGAAGTCCATTAAAATCTCAAAATGTTCTTTGCAGACAAACTGCCGTCTACGTATGCCTCTCCCATTCTATACTTGTTAGGTTTGTTTTTCAGAGCTGAATTTTGCATTTATCTTCATTGAATTTCATCTTATTAAATGTGTCCCATGTAGGAATATAAAGAATATAAACAGTTGTTTAACATTATTGAATCTCTTATGATTTTTCTTTCCTGTTTATCTTTTTATTCTTCTTTTGCATCTAGACTTGAAAATCATTTTCTATTCTGCTCCAATTCTTTCATCACAAATGCTTGAAAGGCCTTTATTTCATGAAAGAGAAAAGACCAGAGCTGAATAGAAATTTTGACTTTTCCCCTGAAAGATTACACTCAGTTTTGCTAGGTAAATTAATCTTCCTTGTAATACTAACACTTTTGTCCTCCAACTTATCATATCCTAAACTCTCTGATTCTTTAATGTAGAAGCTGCTAAATGTTGTGTTATCTTGAATTTATTTCCATGATATCTGAATTGTTTCTTTTTGGCTGATTGCAATATTTTTTCCTTATCTGGGAGGTCTGGTATTTGGCTATATTATTTCAGCAAGTTTTTCATTTTGGGATCTCTTTCATGAGGTGATTGGTGGATTTCTTTAGTTTCTATTTTACCCTTTGATTCCAGATTTTAGAATATGAGGGCAATTTTCCTTGATAATTTCTTAAAAGAAATGTCTAGGCTCTTTTTTTGTTTGTTTTTGATCAATACTTTCAATAATTCTTAAATGATTTATGTTGCAACTATTTTTCAGATTAATTGTTTTTCCAATGAAATACTTCACACTTCCCTCTTTTTTTTTCATTTTTCATTTTTCTTTTTATTATTTTTTAATGTCTTATACAGTCCACTTGCCCAATTTAATATATAATGGAATTATTTCTATTCAATCACCTTTTACCTCCTTTTCCAATTTTACTTTTTAAGCAATTCTTTTCTTTATTGAATTTGTGTGCCTTTCCTCATTAAGACTAGTCTGTGTTTTAAAGTGTTATTTTATACAGTACTTCTTGTGCCTCCTTTACCATGTTATTTACTTTTTTTCAGTATTTTCTTGAATCTATAATATTTCTCTCCTTAATTTTCCCTCTACCTGTCTTACTTGATTTTTAAAATCCTCTTTCAGCTCTTTCATGCCTGAAACCAATTCATATGTTTCTTTAAGGCTTTGCATATAGGAATTTTTACTTGGCTGTCTTCTTTTCAGTGTGTGTTTTCATCTTTATCACTATTGTAACTTTCTATAATAAGAAATATTTTTCTTTTGTTTACTCATTTTCCAACCTATTTCTTGACTTTTAATTATACTAAAATGGAACTTTGATTTCCAACTGGATGCAGCACTGTCCCAAGATTCAGTTTGTTTTTGTGTAGCTATTTTAAGAGGTAATTCTGGAGACCTATATGTTTTTGGCTCTTTCAGGATGGTGTGATAAAGGAAACAGTATGTTTACTACTGCCCAGTGTCATGAACTTTTTTGAGTGATCTCTTTTCTACTCTTAAATTGTGACTAGAGTCTGTGCTTCACTGTAGCCAGAACCTCTGCTATACCAGTACTTCTCCTCACACTGGAACTAATATACAGAGCTACAACCCACATCCAAGTACAGGTAATGAGAGAAAATCCTGCCCCTGCTGGCAAAAAGACCTCTGTAAATTTTCTTCTGACAGTTTGTTCGCTCTCCTTACCATCTAAAGACTGAGAAGTTTGCAAACTGCCACTGCTGCCACTGATTTAATAACTTCAAGGCCTGTTCTTGGCTTGTTAGAGTCAAGTCAAGCCAGCCTTCAATAAACTGTATTCCTCGCTACCTTTCCTGTTGAATTTCTAAGTCATCTGGAGCTAGAAAATTGTTTGCTCAGTTTTTTGTGGATTCTACCACTCTAGAATTTTTAGTCTTTTTTATTTTTTATTTTTAATAGCTTTTTATTTACAAGTTATATGCATGGGTAATTTTACAGCATTGACAATTGCCAACCTTTTGTTCCAATTTTTCCCCTCCTTCCCCCCACCCCCTTCCCTAGATGGCAGGATGACCAATACATGTTGAATATATTAAAGTATAAATTAAATGCAAAATAAGTATACATGACCAAACCGTTATTTTGCTATACAAAAAGAATCAGATTCTGAAATATTGTACAATTATCCTGTGAAGGAAATCAAAAAAGGCAGGCAAAAATATAGGGATTGGGAATTCAATGTAATGGTTCTTAGAGAGTTCTTTCACTGGGTGTAGCTGGTTCAGTTCATTACTGCTCCATTAGAACTGATTTGGTTCATCTCATTGCTGAAGATGGCCACGTCCATCAGAATTGATCATCATATAGTATTGTTGTTGAAGTATATAATAATCTCCTGGTCCTGCTCATTTCACTCAGCATCAGTTCATAGAAGTCTCTCCAGGCCTTTCTGAAATCATCCTGTTGGTCATTTCTTACCAAACAATAATATTCCATAATATTCATATACCACAATTTATTCAGCCATTCTTCAATTGATGGGCATCTACTCAGTTTCCAGTTTCTGGCCATAGAATCATTATTTTAAGGTAGTTAGAGAGTCTGGATTACAACTCAGATGTATTCCTGATTTTACTCTATCATCTTGGCTCTGCCTAGCTATATCACAATTTAGAGACAGATGGCTAATTTTGGTGAACTTAAAATGAACAGTTGAGGTAATGAAAAGTAATAAATGAATAACTTAAGTTGAGGAAGAATATTATGTCAGTTGAGTGCATGGGATGATAAGCAGTGAGAAGAAGAGGTGGGAAGATGTAGAAAGAGCAATCAATGGCAATGGAGTAGCAATCAATCAAGAGAAATCACTAGGCAATCAGTTGCAGGCAAATTACCAATCAATTGGGAGTCGAAAGGTGAAAGAAATGACAATAAATAGTCAACCAAACAGTAATCACCTAGCAATCAGCAGAAAAGTGCAAAGGAGTAGAAATTAGTGGAATGTCAAGTAACATGGTCCCAGAGGGTACATGCAAATCAGTAAGGTAAGTAAGTCTCATCAAATTTTCATAGAAATGTTCTGAATTTAGAGTTAGAGGACATGAGTTTGAATCTACTACTTCTTCTGTGACCTTGGTAAATTTTCTTTCAGTGTGTGAGGCATGCTTTACTTATGTGTTAGGTAATAGAGTGGAGTAGATGATCTATATGAAACATTTCAGCTGTAAATTCTAACACCTATCTGAATAATATGATGATAGAGAAAACTAAGGAAAAAATGGAATATGCTCTTTATTTCAACAGATCAGGAAACATTCTTTGGAGATGCAATAAGGGAATTACTATTCATTTGTGGGTTTGAATCTATGAGTTTTAATTTATGATATAATTAGTTTGAAACATGTAAATAAGTACATATAAAAAGTTTCTGAGTTAATGCATGCTATCAGAAAATGGATGGTTAGGGAAAAAAATGGTTGGTAATGTGGTTGGATCAAGGAATAACCAATGGACACACCATGTTCTCCACTATTATCTTCATGTTATCAAGAGTCATTAAGGTTGTCTTTAATCATGTTATATGAACCTCATTTCTTGAATTTAATGGGAGGATATTGACAAAGTTACACAAAAATAGACAATTTTTATAATTAAAGACTAATAAAGTCTTTATTATTATTATTATAAATAAATGAAAACATAAAGACTGATCCTTTAAAATACTAGAATATTGAAAATAACAAAGTTATGAGTTCTACATATTCAAAATTGCTTACATTTTAAAATTTTTGAATGAATTGACTTTGAAAACAAATAAAACAGATTCATGTCTAGAGAGCAAAAGGTCCACTTAGTTTCACTATAGAAGTTGATTAGTTGATTGCTTGTTATTCTTAATTCTTGGAAAGGACCAAAATGATATCACTCTGTTGGACTTTAGGTACACTGTATCTAACTGTGACTGATGAGATCTATATGAGCTCAAAGGGTTCTAATGCATATCAGGCACAAATAGTCCATATGAATATTTGGAAAGGAGAAGTCTCTAAATTTATTCTTCTCTTGTTTCTCTTGAGCTGCTGTAATTCTCCTTCGCTCATAGAACAGAGCACATTTTTTGATGTGGCTATATCATGCTGGGTAGCTATTTTCAGAGTATCTCTTGTCATGTAATCAATTTAAAAGTTTTTTAGAGACCTTATGAGTGCACTTGTATTACTTATCCTGATCACCATAAGAGTACCTTCCTTCTTTGAGTTCTTTGTAAGAGTCTTTTAGGCAAATGTATGTTTGGTATTCGAACAAGGTGACCAGTCCATCGAAATTGTGCTCTCTGAAATAAAGTGTAAATGCTTAGCAGTTTAGCTTGAGAAAGGAACTCAGTGTCTTGTACTTTATACTGCCAGATAGCCTTCAGAATCTTAAGATAACTCAAATGGAAACTATTTAGTTTTCCGCCATACTATCCACGTGTCAGATGAGGTCAGCACAATGACTCTATAGATATTCAGTTTGGAATATCTTCTTCCCTACACTTTCCTTCAGAGCTTCCTAAACACTGTGCTAGCTCTAATAATGTGTGCATCCCTAGAAAATATACTGCCAAAACAAGTGAATTTATCCACAGTTCACAAAACTTCTCCATTTGCTATAACCAATGAGTCCATTTATGAATGGTGTGATGCTGGCTGGTGAAAAACCTCTCTTTTCTTGTTGTTAAATTTTATGTCTAAATTAGTACAAGGAAAAAAGAATTGATCCATACTTTGTTGCATCTCACTTTCAGAGGCTGCATTGAATGTGCAATAATTGGCAAAAAAAAAAAAAAAATCATGTACAAACTCTCTCTTCACTTTAGTTCTGACTTGTAGCTTTTTCAAGTTAAGTAATTTATTATCAATGTGTGCCAGCTGATGCTAATGTCATTTTCATTCTTTTTGAGGGTGCCTGATAACATTGCAAAAAAAAAAAAAGTCAACTAAAAAGCATGAGAGTAAGCATATATCTTTGCTTTATTTTATTAGTGACTGGGAAAACAAGACATCATCCAATATCCAGAACCTACACACACATGTCATCATGAAATTGATATACATTACTGATAAAGTTCTCCAAGCAACCAAATTTTGACACATTTTTCCACAAGCTATTATCCCTGACAGTATCTAAGGCCTGGGTCAGATCAGTGAATACTGTAAATAGAAATCTCTTTTGCTCCTCGCATTTCTCCTGTAGTTCTCAAGCAACAAAACACCTTGTCAACCATTCCTAGCCCTTTTTGAAGTCATACTGGCTTTCAGATAGATGACCATCTTTTACTGAAGGTTCAGCCTATTAAAGAGGGCCCTGGCAAGGCCCTTGCCAGCAATGACTAAAGCAGAGATCCTGCTATAGTTATACAGGACAATCTATTTCCTTTACCTTTATAGAGTGCTGGCATCCTTGCACTTGGGGGGAATTACCTCTTTTTGTCATATAATCTGGAAAATTTCAGTCAGCTTTTGTATGATCAATGGACCCCCCTTCCTTGTAGATCTTAGTTGCAATAAATTCAGCACCAGTTGCTTTGCCCCATGAAAGGAACCTAAGACACTCAAATCTTTGTTTTAGTTGGAACTTCAGCTAGAGAAGAATTAAGTTCAATCTGAGGTAAATTGTCAATGACTTTAGCATTGATTGATGATTCTGTTGAAACCACTGTGGAAATGTCCAGGCCATTTCTCCAGGATTATGTGTGGCTTCATCAACACTAAGTAGGTAAAATGCACCATGGGTCTTTGGCCCATAAATAGTGATCAATGAATCATTAAAGTGCTTTCCATTGTTATTACCAGCAAAAAACTGGATTTCTTCTGTCTTCCTACTGAGCCAATAATCCTGCATCTATCTAAGCTTTGCTTGCATTTTATTTTTGATGGAATTAAACTCTATCTTTTTAGAGACAAATGAACTATATCAAACACTTCTTGTTGTGAGAAAACCATTTCATGCACTCTTTTCCTCTCCTGCCATGGTAAATAGATCAGGGTTGAGTAAAGTAGACAATTTGTAGGCCATCTTTTCTAACCCCTTCCTCATACCACAAGAAAAACAACATGATCTGTAAAAAAAAGATTTTTCAGACACCTGGAAAGCTCCCAAATCTCACTGCTGCTTTCAATGTGAAGATGACTCTATGGCCTGGGTTCTCCATGTAAGATTGTGACTACAGCTCCTAGTATAGCTGTACCTGTTGCTTCATCACTTGCCTTCATCACACAATGTTGAGATAGGCAAAAATATTAAAATGCTAAGGGTGATGTCTTTTGATTTGTACATAAATTAGATTTAAGTGAAGCAGAGTTGAGCAAAGTTATCAGCTATCTTACCCCTTTCTCTTCTAGAGTGATTAAAGTGATAAGACAAAATCAAGATGACTGGTGATGGTCCAGGATGTAGTGGATGACCTTGATGTCTTCAGTATCTAGCCAAGATCTAAATACTCCTCCACACCTGTTCCAATCATCTTTGTATCTTTTAGAATAAATTGTTTTCTTCAGCCCATTTCAGAGAGAGGGTAGAGAAGAAAATCTTCACTTGAGTTATATATACCTCCTAACTAACAGAAAGTTTTGAGACCTTTCAGTTACCCCCAACCTGGTTTTGGCTGTCTGCCAAAATGGCTTACTTAGGGGTAGCCACTATGCTTGCTATAGCTTCTTCTTCTTCTTTTTTTCTTTTTTTTTTAATTGAAGCTTTTTAATTTTTCAAAACATATGCATGGATAATTCTTCAACATTAGCCCTTGCAAATGTTGCCTTGCCTTGTGTTCTAGTTGTTCCCCCCTTTTACCTATCCCCTTCCCCTAGATGGCAAGTAGTCCAATGTATTTTAAACAGGTAGAAATATATGTTAAATCCAATATATGCAGACATATTTATACAATTATCTTGCTGTACAAGAAAAATCAAATCAAACCAGAAAAGAAAATGAAGAAATAAAATGCAAGCAAACAACAACAAAAAGAGTGAGAATGCTATGTTGTGAATCACTCAATTCCCATAGTCTTCTCTCTGGGTATAGATGGCTCTTTTGATTACAAGACCATTGGAACTGGTTTGAATCATCTTCTTGTTGATGAGAGTGACATTCATCAGACTGATCATGGTATAATACTGCTGTTGCTGTGTACAATGTTCTCCTGCTTCTGCTCATTTTACTTAGCATTAGTTCATGCAAATCTCTCCAGGCCTCTCTGAAATCATCCTGCTGATTATTTCTTATAGAACATTAATATTCCATAGCATTAATATATACCATAACTTACTTAGCCATTCTCTAATTGATAGGCGTCCATTCACTTTCTAGTTTCTTACCACTACAAAAAGGGCTGCCACAAACATTTTTGCACATGTGGGTTCCTTTCCCTCCTTTAAGATTTCTTTGGAATATAAGCTCAGTAAAAATACTGTTGGATCAAAGGGTATGCATGGTTTCATAACTCTTTGGCCATAGTTCCAAATTGCTCTCCAGAATGGCTGAATCTCACAATTCCACCAATAATGCATTAGTGTCCCAGTTTTCCCATATCCCCTCCAACATTTGTTATTATCTTTTCTCATCATCTTAGCCACTCTGAGAGATATATAGTGGTATCTCAGAGTTGTCTCAATTTGGAATGCTATAGCTTCTTAAAGCCACAGGTGAAACACCTAAAATAGAAAGCCGTACTGAAAGGGATTCAGAAGCCCTCAAATCAGAGGAATTAGTCTTGAAAACCTGAAAACCCCATTATCCCAGTATATTGGAGGGGTAAAGAAAATCCACTTTTAGTAAATTCCCTAAAACAGTGCAATCAACAATAGACTATCTAGATATCAGGGCCTTAAGAAATGGTCTCAGAGATGCCTTAAAAAGAACCTTAACACTATTGAATTATAAACAAAGGAAGAAATGCATCATTTTTGTTCCACTTGCTATGCCAGGTGTTCTTTCATTTTGAAGAGCACTCTATAATTGTAAATGAAGTATAGAAAGTAACTGGAGCAAGCTACTTTGGAATATTTTTATAGGTTTTTCAAATATTGCCTTCGTTGATATGTTCTGTCATAAGAAGTGGATTAGTGCTCAGCAAATAAACTGATAATGATCACTCCCATTTCCACATAGCTTCCATATTTATAAAGTATTCTTAGCAGTCCCCTAATCACAAAATTTCAAATATAATGGACTCTAATGACTATCTTGTACTGTCTCTGACAAACAATGATCACTAGGGCATTCCTGACAGTCACTGAAATTTGCATGAAAAACCCCAGTGATTGGGACCTCACTAAGAAAAAAGCCCAATCCCTTCTTCGATCAACATGTGAGGTAGATTTTTTAAAGTCTTATTATATCTATTTTATAACTAAGGCAGTTGGAGATCAAAGTTAACTTGACTTGTCCAAGGTCATAAAAAATTCACACTTAGCTCTTCCCATTCCAAGCACAACATTTTATTACTATGCTAAATATAAAAAATTAAATAAAATCGGTTTTTATTATCATGTTATATAAGGATATAAGAGCCAGCGTGAAAGAACAACTGTTTTCACTTTTCCCATAATTTTCCATTTCTAATAAAAACTCATCCAAATGAAAATATCAGAAATTCTCAAGAGAGATGTTGACAATGGCAGGATATATGGTAGAGAAGGGAAAGCAGTAGATCTGAAAACAAATGTCAATGATTTCAATTTTTAATATTTAATTCACCAACACTTCCCTTCTCAGGACCTCATCTACACAATAAGGATACTGAATTATGTCATCTTTAAAGTTTTTTTTTCTGGTTCTGAATACTAGCATGCAATAGTAATTATAGGGATCATAATAATTATTATGACCAAAATTTAGACTTACACTTTGCAAAGAACTTCTTATATATATTATCTCAGTTGAACTTTACCATAATGCTGTGAAACAAGTGCTTTTATTATTCTTACTTTACAATTGAGAAAACTGAAAGTAAGAGTAGTAAAGTGATTTACTCAGGATTTTATAATGCCTAGAATTCTAACTTGGGTCTTCCTAATTTCTGACCTAGAGTTCTGTGCATTATGAAACCTGTTATGACTCAAGAAAAAATAATAATCCCAGAATAAAAATAAAAGATTAACTCTATCAATAGATAGGGGATACTTAAAATATATTTTACAGGATGAAAGGAAAGCAAAGAGAGGAAGGGCTGTATTTCCTCCAGAAAATATAGTAGTCCTCATATCTCTCTTGGAGGCTCAGAGGATTTCACTAGAGCCAGTGTAATTCCAAGTTGGAGAGAAATATTGTATTCTTTGGGCCCCTTGTGAATGATTACTTTTAACCCTTATTCCATATCACTGGATCAGAGCTCTGAACTTCTCCACATTTATAGATGTCCTTACTGCATTCACAAGTACAATCAATGTTGGAGGTAGAAAGGGTCTTAGAAATCATCTGGTCCAAAACCTCACTTTGCATATGTCAAAACTGAACCTTAACTCACATATGCAAATGCACCTATGTTTGTAGCAGCCATTATATGAATGTTATAGAATATTATTATTCTATATTGTTCTATTATAGATATATTCTATTCTATATATAGAATATTCTATAAGAAATGATCAGTAGAATGATGAACGACCTGGAGAGAATTACATGAACTGATGCTAAGAAGTGAATAGAACCTAGAGAACATTGCACACAGCAACAACAACAACAACAAAAAAATATGATGTTCAACTCAGAAGGAGGTGGTTCTTTTCAATAGCAAAGTGATTCAGATCAGTTCCAATGGACTTGTGATAGAGAGAGCCATCTGTACCCAGTGAGAGAATTGTAGGGAATAAGTGTGGATCACAATATAGTACTTTCACATTTTTTTTGTTTGCTTGTTTGGTTTCTCTTTTCTTTTCATTTTGATATTTTTCTTGAGCAACATGATAATTGTGGAAATTCTGTGTATAGAAGAAATGCATATGTTTACCATATATTAGATTACTTGCCATTTAAGGAAGGGGGTGGAGAGAAGGAAGGGAGAAAAAAACAGCACAAGTTTTGCAATGATGAAAATTGAAAACTATGTATATATTTTGAAATAAAGTTTTTAAAAATTAAAAAAAAACAACAAAGAGAATAAAAAATAACTGAACTTTAGAGAAGTGAATTGACTTGTTTAAATATGCTAACCTGAGTAGATACAAAATTGCAACTTGTATTAATGAATTATCACTTAGATGAACCATCACTATTTTATAAAGGCAACATAAGGATAGATAGATGATATAGTGCATAGAATATTGTATCTAGAATAAGGAAAACTCATCTTCCTGAGTTCAAATTTGGTTTCAGATACTTCCTCTTCAGGTGACTCTGGGCAAGTCATTTAACCCTAAAAAATGTGCTACAGAAGGAAATGGCAAACCACTCCAGTATCCTTGACAAGAAAATCCTAAAGGAGGTCACAAAGAGCCTGACACAACTGAAAAACAACTGAACAATAGCAACAAAAAACTTGTATAATCTCTGAGTATCTTTGTCCAAAGCTCAACTGTCACAGATAAGATTTAGGTCCCCCATATGACTAAATTTTTGCTTCAGGATTTCAAAGATAGTCTTGAAAATTCAGGGACAATTCTATTCTGACATCAGCAAAAGTCCCCCCTATTGTTTACCCCTACCTTTTAAGATGATCAATTGAGAATTGTAATGCCAAAGAAACTGAGGCAAGATAGAGATTATAGAGTTTTTAATATTTTATTTGAAAGAGAAAGATTTACTGGGACCAAATGGATACGTGGTTTGGTCCCAGGGCTGAATGAAGCTATGGTCTCCAAGAATCGAGCAAAGAATGTGAGTTCTCAATGACATATATACACATGGCTCAAATATAGGGGGTAGACAGAGGCAGGGGTAGAGTCAGAGCAGGAACAGAATTCTGACAGGGTGGGGGGAGGCACCAAACATTTTGGGATTGGGAAAGGCATTCTAATAAGTAGAGAAGGGTTGGGGTCATGATGTCTAAGATAAAAGGTCTTTTATCCTTATCAAATACTCTGATGATTTGAAGGGAGGAGTGGTGTTTCAGGATGGACCAGAACAATTAGGAACTGAGGCAGAATAATTCAGGAAAACCGAGGCAAGACAATTTAGGGAAACTGAGTCAGGATAATAAAAGAGAACTGTGGCACAATAGAATCAATTAGACAACTCTAAGTAATTTTTAGAAAAGGTGTATTTATTCTGATGATGCTTTAAGAACAATTGATACAAAACATCCTCCCAGAAATTTGTGACAGTCTTACATGAATACATATAGATTTGGAACAGCTAAATGGCACAGTGAATAAAGCACTATCATTGAAGTCAGGAGAGCCTCATATTCAATACTTACTAGCCTGAGCAAATCACTTAACCCCAATTGCTCTGCTTGGAAAAAAAATACATAGAGTTGAAGGGAAAGTGAGCTATACAGAGACATCACTTGTGCCCAGAGGGTAAACTCCTACTTGCTAGAAATAATTTTCTCCTATTCCTGGGATACTGAAGAAATCTTATTAAACTCAGGAAATCTAGTCCTGGTGTGACCTTCCCTTCCAGCTTCTCTTGATTCCAATAATTATTCTCTGTTAAATAGTTCTTATTTTTCCTATATATATCTTGCGTGGTACATATTTGTTTGCCTGTTGTCTGCCATATTTAGAGTGCAAGCTCCTTGTGAGAGCAGGGACTTCCTTATCTTGATCATCAACCTTAGTACAGTGCTTGGGATAAGTAGGCACTTATAAATGTTTTCTAATTGCTTGCTTGCTTGCTTGATTGTCCTATAGAATGAGAGACTAGTATTAGGATAATGATGTGTAGATGAGAATCCCTGAAGTATTTGAGGCTTTCAAGATTCCTCTCCAACCACAGGAGATGAGGAAAAAGCTCTCCAAGGTTTTTTTTCACTTACTTTAAGTAAAGGAGTTAAGTGTTAATAAGTACTATCTTTATATATTTTCTTGTGGTCTAGATACTTTTCAGTCTTGTCCATATCTTTATAACACTATTTGGGGTTTTTCTGACAAAAGTACTGAATTGGTTTGCTATTTCCTTGTATAGCTCATTTTATGTTCTGGGAAACTGAGGTAAACAATGTTAAGTGACTTGCTCAGGCTCACATAGCTACTATGTTTCTGAGGCAGAATTTTAACTTGAGAAGTTTTCTTCCCAAGTCTAGGTCTGGTGATCTATTCACTGCACTATCTCATTGTCCCTTATTCACACACCATTTTATTTAAACCTCAGAGTAAACGAGTGATCCTGGATTATTTATTTGATCTTGACAATCTTGGTATTGCTAACATAGGCTCTGTAATCATTATACTCTGTGAAGAACTCCCCTTCTTCACAGGAGAATAGAACAATGAAACTACAAAGCAACCAGCTAATTAGAAGTATTTCTGAGGCTCTGATAGTGATCCTTTGGAAATGAAGTGTAGCTGAATTTAGAGACACCTGTAGCTTCCTGAAATCACAGAACTAGCCTTGATTAACTCAACAGCAACTTGAAGCAGAAGATGCAGACTCGAGACCTTGTGTAGGACTTTCTAAACATCCTACTAGGAAGTAGTCTCACAATATGAGATCTTCATACCTCCATCCCCAAAATTTAGTATCTCATTTATTTGAAGGGAAAACTGATGAAGTCTAGGTAGTTAGATGAGCATTGACAACCTGAAATTTTTTATACAATCTGGAAATTTAGCTACTCCCTGAATAAAACAGGGAAGAACACTGATAGGATCATTTCAATTTTAGATGGACGTTTTGTTCAAGTGCATTTTTGATTACAGCCCCACCTCAGGAGGAGATCTCTGGTAATCCAACCCTGGTAAAACTGTATCCAGTCAGAAAGCCAAATTATGATGTCAAGCCCCAGAAGTTGTATTTTCCCTATAAAAGGATTTAACTGAATTTCACCAACTTGCTAACTCCTTTTCAGCTTAACCTGTCTGAAAGTGGCATTCTCCTAATGGTGTCTTTCTCCTTGTTATAGCTAACTTTATTTTGGGGTTAGTTGCTTGCTAAGTGTCAAAATAGGTAATACCTATTATTAACCTAAACTCCTTTCAGGGCTAGATCATAATCCTTACTTGCCAAGTTTTAATGGTGTCTTTTTTGTTAATTGTGGCTTTCACTAGGGAACTTGTTAATTAATAACACTCATTTCCTTGATAACATCTTTTGGAATTTAGTTCACTCTTGGCAGTGTAACAAATAAAATCTTTGCCTCTTGGAAAACAAAACAAAACAAACAAACAAACAACAACAACAACAACAAAAACATCCTGTTGATGAGATTATGGGATACAATCAGATTCATCCCATACAGGGCTACCAAAATGACAGGTTTCAGCCACCAAGTAATGAGTTAGGTATGATATCTAAAAGAATATTGGGTTTATGTGCTGATGTTGCAACTCATCTCCAAAGAATCTGTAGCCTTAGACATCCTTCAAATCAAAAGGCAAAAACTTTTTAATGCTAAAAATAGTCTAGAACAGACTAAAACCATAAAGTTTTTCAGCAAGGAAAAAGGGTTTTAGGAATTAACAAGGGGAAGAGAAACTCCCTAGAAGAAATCTGGAGGAAGACACAATTAAAAAGAAGATGCCTTAAACTGGAATTATGCCTTAGACTAGCAGGCTAAATTCATTAAAAAAAAAAAAAAAAAAAAAAAGGTTTAGCAAGCTACTAGGAGATGAGAAGATCTTTGATAACAGAAATATAACCTGAGGGAGTTGGGGGTGGGGAGAGATTGGTTAATATCAAACCTTGACTTTCTCATTGGATACAGTGAAGATAGAATTCTAGAGACCTCAACCTCCAGTGAAATTGTGATCTAAAGAACACTTGAACAAAAGGCCTAAACAAAATCAAAATGGTTTACTTAGAATCTTATCAATACTACTTCCTACTTGCCTCAAGCTTTGAGAATGTTTACAGAGATTAAGGCTATCTTCACCAACCTGTCTATCCAGCATCTCCTCAGCTTTCTAACTTACTGTATCTATAGATTGTTTTCCTTCTTAACCCTCCACAAACTTCTAAAACTATATTACCTCACTCTTTCCTCACTTCCATTTGATCAATAGTGAACTTTCTCTCCCTATCTGCTCCCTTCCAGAATCTATTCTCCCCCAGCAAGCTTTTATCAGACAATAAAATTTATATAATCTGTGATCGCACTTTGTTTCATTTAGGGACCCTCTTTGTGGACTAGGGAGTTTTTTGTTAACAGTGCTTTACCTATTTAATAGATGTGGTGATGCTTCTACAATCTATCCCCAGAATTGTTGTGAGGAAGATGTTTTGTAAACTTCAAAATACTATGTGTTATTGTCCTGATTTTAAAGGCTGTAGGCTATTAAGAGAAAGTATTTAAATATAGAAATCTCTTAAAATTAAATCTGTTATGTTTTTTTTTTTTTTTTTTCTGTAGCATCTGTTTACTCTGACACTTTCATAGCATAATATAGTCTGGTCAGATCATAATTTGAAATATATTTTTGAAAAATAATTTTTAAACATAATTTGAAAATCCAAGGAAAATTGAGTATAGATGTTTCAGTGCTGGAAGTTTTCAGATATTCAGTACTTAGAATAATGCATATGTCTCTTTACTTGGACCTTAGGAAATATGCTGCTCCCTCTCAAAAACAACACTAAATTAAATGGTTGGTGGAATTAGTTTCTTATTTTAACATAATATATTTCTGTGAGGGTTGTTATCTGTGACTCAGATTCAGTTGGGTTACTAATAGCTAGAGATTTTAATAGCTAACTTATTTCTCTAAGCAAATAATTTAGTTGAAATCAGATGCAAAAAAACCCTTAATTTTAAAATGTTTGATAAACTCTTGAACTTGAAAGTCTAAATACTGAATGAGATATTCATTCTCAATAACATTTACTTCAATAGAAATACACTTATTAGAAATATGCCATATACCTCTCTTTTCATCTAAAAACCTTAATCACTTATAATTGATCTGAATTTTTCACTGTTTGCAAAACAGCAGTAATGTTTGATATTTTTGTTTCCATTGAAAGTGACAATTTAAACTCTGAAAGAAAACACTTATCTGTAATCTTCTTTTCAGTATACAAGTAATGAATTAATCTGTTTGAATTTATTTGTCTATTTAATGGTTTCCTTACTTATTTTATATATTTAGCTCAACATGTAAGTTCCATTCCACCCCACCTCCTAATTAGATGTATTGCCCCTGCCTAAAACAAAGAAAGTAATTATGTTTTATTAAAATAGTGCAAACCCATAGCTCCAGGAATATAAAGCAGAGTTTATTATTACTGAATGCTTTCCATTTCTGCATTGTTTCAGTTACCCTGAGAGATGAAACTTAGCATTCATAGACAATGTAATAAACTTAATTTTAACACATGGCCTTAGATGGGTAGTCTTGTAAATAAGATCTGTCATTTTAAAATGCCAGTAAAAATTGTTGTGCCACAGTTCCCTTTTAGTGTCCTGACCCAGTTTCCCTAATTGTCCTATTCAGTTATTCTGCCTAGGGATATAACCATTCCCTCTTAATGTTAAGATAAAGGTTTTATATCTTAGACCTTAGGCTATAATCATTCCTTCTTAATGTTTGATGGGATAAAGGTCTTTATCCATTTTAGACATCATTAGAATATCAGGAGCCTCTCCAGTACTTCCTATTATGTCATCCTAGGTACCTCCCCCCATTAGGTCATCCCCATCCAGGTACCTCCCCCATTATGTCATGGTTCTTGTTACCCTATAAAAGAATTTTGTATCTGACATTCACTGCTGGATTCTTTGATATGATAATCTCATTCATCCCTGGGACCAAACCATGGATCCATTTGGTCCCAGTAAATCTTTCCCACTTAAATAAATTATTAAATTGTTCTCTAATCTCTATATTGCTCAGTTTCTCCAACATTACATTTTGCACTTCCCCAGCAAGATGTTAGAAAGTGGGCAGGATTAGAGATAAAAAACTTTCCTGTCTCTGCCTTGGGCAGGGTGGCTTCGGATCTGAATTCTTGGACTGAAGAGGCCGCAGCTCCCCCCTCATCCCCCCTCGGATTTTTTTTCCCAGAGCCTCTGGAAAAGAGAGCAGTTTCCAGCCACAACAGCCTGATGGTAAACACCCCCATTTCGGCCACAAGAGAGTAAGTCTGTCTGGGTACCTTTTGGGGTACCATCTGGTTGAGTCTTAAGACCTGTTCTGTTCTGTTCTGTATGCTAGCATCTGAATTCCCAGAATTATGAAATACTGATGGGCATAAAATCTGGGAGTAGGATCTTCTGGACTCAGGGGATCCTACCTGAGTGTCTAAGACACATCTGTGTGCCAGTTGGCACAAATCTAGGCATCCCACAGTATAAATCTAGGTGTCTTTTTTTAAAACACCATGTGGCTAAAAAAAAAAAAAAAAAAAAAAAGGCTGCATTTGGTATGGGAAGGAAGACTGGAGTCAACAACTTCCTTCAGGGCTATTCTTTCCACATCACCCCTAGTCGTGTTAAATGTTTTGACTGCACAGTCTATATGTGTTCTGTGTTCTGTGTGATTTGTTTAACTGTTTTGTTAATTTAAGAGCTCTGTTAAATTTAAGAACAATGATCAAATTTGGGGATTAGTTATTTCAATGTTGCAACTGTACTTAGGATAATTCTGAACTCCAGCTGGAGAAAACATTTGATTAGGAATTTTAGAATGATTCTAAATTTTGGAAATAACTTTAATATTGCCTTTGCATGCCATATTTGTTCTGAGTATTTTGGGCAGTTTTAAAATTGTGGAAAATAATGTTACTGTTGCCTATGCAGGTTAGATTTAGTTATCTTTAAGTATAAGATCTTAAAAGAACAATAGCTTGTTAAAGAATTCTGCTAACTTTTCTGAAACGGGTCATGTGCCTCTAATTAGGCCAAGTATGTAGCAAAAAGGATCTGACTTATCTGAAGACTCCAACTTTGGCCAAGTTGGAGCTTAGGAGAAATCCATTGGGAATAATGGTCACATGGGGCCAGAGGGAGAGAGAGAGAGAAAAACTATGCTTTTTCATTATTTGAAATATGATAGGAAAAGCAGTTTTATATTATTGGGAATTTAAAGCTGTATTTTGGTTCAGAGTTAGCTCTGCTGGACATGTTGGTTTTATGGACCATCCCTCTTTCCTGATTTCTGCTACTTTAAAAGTTGGGTGGGGTAAGGGATCTTTTGTCTTCAAGGATGAAGATTTAAACTTGCCCTGACACACACACACACACACACACACACACACACACACAGGTCTGTAGCATCTAGTTAGCCTGGGCTGCAGTTTAGTTCACCTTCCGTCCCTCTTGCCTCTTTGGATGTGGAAGGGGAGGGAGGACAGCCATGTGGAATCCTCTCCCCCTCCTTCCCCCACAAACTGTTCCAGATTTTTTTTTATCAAGTTGTAGCTACCTGGTTCTTGGCTAAAAGGAGCAAACTGATTTGTATAAATGTAAAGGTCCTTTAAATGGGTGGCCACAGTGCAACAGGAGATTTGAGTGGTCCAGAAGTAATCTCTGTGGGTATAGGACTGACCCTTGGTTGGGATCCTGTCCATATCGAGATACCTTCTTAACAGGAGAAAGCTCTCTCTCAGATTGGCTGTGTGTGTGACCTCACAGAAGTTTACAGCAGCGAAACTTTTATTATTGTTCTGATGCAGAAAGTCTTCAATTATTACTTTTGCAGAAGCTACTCACTCTCTGGGTCTCCTTTACAGATAAATTCCAACTTCTTTGGCTGGTATAACTGTGCCCTATTTGGTTCAAATCTTGTGATGTTTTCTCATCTAGAACGAGAGAAAGAATTGATGCTCTTTGAATGGTCTAGATTAGAGGCTATAAGAGAGCTGTTAAAAATCCCCTTTAAATCAGCAGCAGGTTTTAGGAGTGAAAGAATTCATTCATTCCCAAATTATTGGTTGCAAAATGATTGTTAGATAGAAATCAATTTACCAACAGACTGACTTCTATAGTGGTAGATCTATGGAAAATGGAGTTTTGCACTGCAGCAAAGGGGGCTACCAAGGTCCATCTGCAAAGACTTTAGTTGATGGAGACTATTATGAGTGTCTTGGTGGGGGCTGGGACAATCTGAGAACCCACTAGGTGGAGGATAGTGGGTGAAGTGCCAAGTTGGCTCATCTATAAGCTGGGTTTCAGCTTGAGCTGGAATTTGAATTGAATGAGTTTAAGGACTAAACCCACCCCACCTAGATAATAGAATGAAACTGTTGTTCTTGTTTCCCTTGGGTGGGGTCCCTCACTGAGGCAGAGTTGAAGGAGATTTTGTCCTTCAAGGATTTTTACAGTTTTGTGGTCCCTTCTTCAGAGTGATGTATCTTCAAAGCATGGAACTACATTTCCTGGGAGATGGGTAGAGGATTTAAATGTTTTGTTAAGTTTAAAAAAAAAAATTAATCAAATACTCTGACAAATAAAATATTTGTATTATTTTTACCATCCTATTCTATCCAAAAAGCTTGAATAATTAAGAGTTACCAGTAGCTTTTCAAAATGTTGTTTCCTTTTTCCTTTAAGAACATCCAACCGTGGAATTGAAATCTGATCACCTATATTCAAGTTGACTCTATCTACATAAAGTTAACTCTTTCCTTTATTCCTGAAAGCCTAAATTTCACTTCTCACTCTTCCACATCTTCCATATCATCTTCACAAATCACAAGTCTTTCTGTGCTATTCTACTCAAAATGTTCAATGACTTCCTATTGCTTCTAGATAAAATACAAACTCATCAGTCTGGCAATTAAATCCTTTTGCAGTATAGCTTCATGTTGCTTTTTCATATTTTTATACATAATTCTTTTTTCACATATTCTACATTCCATCCATATTGGCCTAACTGTTGTTCACTCATTTTGGAATTCAATGTTCTGACTCAATGTCTCTACCTAGATTTTCCTTTATACTTTGTCACAATCTTTACCTTACTTCTGCTCAGAATCTACTGCCTACAGGGATTCTTTATAGAAAGCTTTAGTAGTTACTTCTCTCCCTCCTCAAATTACATTGTATTCACTTAGTATAAATTAAAATTGAAAGGGAAGGACCTCAGAGATCATCTATATCAAATCACTCATTTTATACATGAAGAAACTGAAGCTTTAGAAAAGTTATGTAATATACCTAAAGTTAATCAAGCAATGTTTAATCTAAGAAATATTGAATACCATATGAAGAAAATAGAATATTCTTATATTCTTATATAGAATAGAATGTAGAATATAGAATATGAAGAACCAAAATGAAGAATATAGACTTTTTGATCAGGAGGAAAAATTTTTTTTTTTGTTCTTTGTTCCCTAGCACCTAGCATAGAATCTTACCCATTTCTTTAAAAATTTCAGTTCTTTTTTCAGCAAATTCTCTTGATTTGAAAAGTCATCATTGTAGATACTCTTTCTTTTGATAAACAGTTGAACCCTCTATTACTTGAATAGCTTTTAAGAATCTCTACTATCAAAATTATCATATATTTTATCTATCCTAATGATGACACCTAATACTTGCTATCATAAAGCCGTGAATATCATTCAAAGAACATCTCAGATGCTCTCTTAAACAAGGCCTTTCTTTCTTCCCCTTTCCCCATTCCTCATCATTTTAGGATTCTCCCTCTGGAAATTATTTCTTATTTACTTTGTAGTATTGTTGAGGAGTGAGATACCCCAATAGTGATTGGGAGTCCCCTGGTATGTCCAGGTTTTGCAAAAGAATTCACAGACTCAGTCTTCACATTGGATTTTGGCAAAAAAAGGTTTTATTGACACTTTCTTTCTTTCTCAGTATTCTAGGATCCTAATTAGAAAGATACTAAAGACTGAAGAGACAGGTTTTAATTTTATTTAGCCTCCTCTGGCCCAAGATCAGGGAGCAATCTCTAGATGAATTGAGGGAGTAATCTCCAGATCCATAATATCCAAGTGAATTGAAGGTGGGGATTATTTTAGGAGTTTCCCTAGGCCAGGTAAAAGTTAAAAAAAAAAAAAAAAGAGGGATTGTTAGGAGATTCAGGGTTTTCTGATGCAGCCCCTTCCCCTGCCCGCCTCCACACAAAGATCAGGGGAACAAAGAGTTCTATTACATCAGTATACTTATATGAACATTTTGTATGTTTCAGTAGAATGCATGCTTATTGAAGACAGGAACTGTTTTGTTTTTGTCTGTATCTTCATTGTCAAGCATAGTAGCAGCTGGATGTTACAGTGCATAGAATGCTGTACCTGGAGTCAGGATGATATGAGTTCAAATATAATCTCAGAGATTTTAACCATACTCAGTCTGTTTCCTCATCTATAAATATGAATAATATCATAGAATTGTAAGGACCAAAAGAGATAATATATGTAAAGTGTTTTGCAACTCTTAAAGCATTTTATAAATACAGTATTTTTATTAGATATAGTAGATAACAAATGTTTAATTGAATTGAACCACCCTACTCTGATGAGTTCAATTTGGTATATTGTAGTCCTATGCCCACATTGCATAAAAAATTCCAATAGTGCTGTTTTTTCAGAATTTTGAAATATTCATCTTAATTTTAAAATTAACAAATGCTTTCCTGAAAACTCCTCAGCCTATTGAGGAGAGTGAGGGAAAGAAAGTTGAGTTCAGGTATTTCAAAATTGCCTGAGACATTTAGGCTAAATCAGATGCTGACTTGCAAACACTGTGTTTTCTTTGAAATGCATAAACAAAGTAAAATTTCTTGAAGTCAAAATTCACCAACTCAAATTACCATCTTGTTTATGTGGATTAAGTCGTTGACATGCATCCTGACAGTAGGTTCTTGTGGCTTGAGACTGTCACTTAAAATGTTAGGATAAGAATTATAATTGCCTTCTTTGAAAACTAATGAAATTTTCTAACACCATTATGCAAATATCATGTGATGGGATATAAAATCTACATTAAAAACATAGTCACTTTCCCATTGAAACAGAAAAAAAGGATCTATTTATAATTGTTATTTTTTATTATAACATTTTATTCTTTTTATTTCCAAAAGATATAAAAGATTCTTGGTACAATAATACTTCATGAATATAAATGCATAGTTCACTAAAGTAATGGGTATTGATTGCTGACTATTCACAAACAAAACTACTGCTGAAGTCAGCCAAAGGACATTTCCATGTAATTTGAAGAGCCAGTAGTGCCAATGAGTACTATGATCAGGATTAATCAAATGAATGGAATAGTTCTATCACTCCTTCAATACATTATTTTATTCTTTTGTTCATTCATTCACTCATTCATTCAGCAAATAACAGAACAAAATACTAGGCACTGGAGTATAAATTTATTTTAGATAAGACCTAACCCCAGAACTCATAGAGTTTATAAACTAGTAGAGGGATAAAACATAAAGAGAGATAGTTAACTATAAAGCATAGCACACAAATGCAATGGAGAAGGAGAGAGAATATTTTAATGTGAGGTTGAATGGAGAAGGTTCCTGAAATTCCTTCATTTTCAGCCACATCTGATTTCAGTCTGTTGCTAATTGGTCATTTGACTCACTTGCCTCCTTCGGAGTAGGGTGGAGGTGGGGGAAGAACAGAAAGAAATAATCTGTGCTACATTTATAAAAGAAATTATGGGGGTTGGGGAGGAGCATATGTAGATTTAAAAAAGCAAAGGAAAAGTTCTTATTTGTAATTCCAGGGGACCAATCCAAAAAATCACAAAAGAGGAGGAAGGAAGAAGAAGAAGACTGATTGAATCAGGTGTCATAAAAGGCTGTTCTCCAGTGATAAGAAGGAAAACAAAAATCACTTCAATCAGCTGGTTTCATTTTGATTAGAGTTTAAAATCAAATTGTGAGAACAGTTTGCTAGCTAGACACCCCAGAGTGAACTGATTAGAGCTATTTTTCTTTTTCTTTCCTCATTGCCAATCATTCATGGCCATGTAAAGTAAGTATACAATATTTGTCAATAAAGATATTAATCTTCTCACTATCTGGTAGACAATTCAATTTTCATGTACTTCTAGAAAGTCTTTTTGCCTTGAGATTTGCTCAATTTTTTTTTCATGAAATCTTCCAACAATAATGGATTAGCATAATTGAATAATTTTATTAGATATTAACCCCCAAAATATTTTCAATTGAAAGATAGGAAGAAAATGGGAAAATTCTCTCTCTCCTCTCTCTCTGTCCCTCTCTTCCCCATATGTGTGTGTATGATTATATAAATAGAAATTTCTTATTTTATTTTTTTATTTTATGCATTTTTATATTTATTTATATATCCAAGGTCAGAATATCTATATATCTCTACTGAAGTAATGGGGGAAAAATTTTTAAAAATAGTAATTTTATTACTTTTTTTTTCCTGAGGCAATTGGGGTTAAGTGACTTACCCTAGGTCACACATCTAGGAAGTGCTCCAGACAAATTTGAACTCAGGTTCTTCTGACTTCAGGTGCTCTATGCACTGTACCACCTAGCTTCCCCAATAAAAATAATTTTATTCAAACACATACACTTTACTTCTGACTGTAATTTGTCTTGTAAGGCAATTGAATCTCTCTCTCTCTCTCTCTCTCTTTTTTATAATAATAGCTTTTTATTTTTCAAAATACATGAAAAGATAGTTTTCAATATATACCCTTGCAGAATATGTTCCCATTTTTTTTCCTTTTGTCTGAACCTTCCCCCTTCCCTACATAATAAGTAATCTAATATAGGTTAAACATATGCAGTTCTTCCAAATGTATTTCCACAGTTATATTGCACAAGAAAAATCAGATCAAAAGGGGTGGGAGGGAAAGAAATGAGAAAGAAAGAAAAAAAAATAAACAAATAAGCAAACAACAATGACAAAAAAGGTGAAAATACTATGTTATGCTCTACATCTAGTCCTCATAATCCTCTCTGAATGAAGATTACTCTCTTCATCATAATTTATTAGAATTGGCCTGAATCATCTCATTGTTGGAAAAAAAAAACAAGTTCATCGGAGTTAATCATCACATAATCTTGTTGTTGTACACAATATTCTCTTGGTTCTACTCACTTTACTTAGCATTGGTGCTATTGATGTTAAAGAGGCAATTGAACTTCATTAAGTTCAAAGGAAAAACTCAATGACTGAGGTAAAATAGACTTATCAATAGTTCAAATTATGGATTTTCCTTGGGTAATATCCTAATGGAGATAAAAATATTTCTGATCTCAGGAATGGAAAATTCACTAATCTATGTGGAACAGGAACAGAATCTGCTTTTGATTGATAAGAAGGAAGAGAAAAGCAATATAGTTAAAGCTGGACCCTATAATCTGTTTGCTTCCAGGGCAATACAAAATTTTAAGCCACTCATTATTTACTTACTTATTTTTAGATGTATGTATATTTAGGAATTTAGAAAAAAATATTATATGATTCAATTATGGAGACTGACAATATCTAATATGGAGCACAGTACAAAAATTCTAATGTAATATAAGCATTTGCTAAGTGTAATTTTTTTTTTGTGGAATTTAGAGCTTTATAATCATTATATATAAGCAAGAAAGATGGCATGTGAAAAGCTGATTTTAAATTCTGTGTCTGACATATATTGCAATTTGACATTGGTTAAATCCCTTAATCTCTTAGTGTTCCAGGAAATTTTCCAAAACCAAAAATTGCATAAATTATCAATATATATTGGTAGAAGGAATTTTCTTGCTGGAAGTTCTGTATTTTAAAGCATAGAAATTATATGTGTATGTTTGAGTGTACATATATGTATACATCTGTATATATGTATATGTGTGTATATTTGAGATAACTATGTATTAGGAAACAATAAAGCTAATTTCAAAAAGGTTAGTATAGACATAACTTTAGCCACTGTATTTAGAGAGCTATTGTAAAGGATAAAGTAGGAGACTTAAAACAGGATAATCTGTATTCAAGGTTTGGGTTCTTCAGTGTGTAAGTGATCACATTGAAGGGTAGATGGCCTGAAGGATTTCAAATTTAGGTGTAATAACAGAAGTGCCAGTAGCATGGAACAAGCAAACAGCATTTAGTTGATGAGAGTTTTTATTTAAACTTTGGTAGTACTAGACAGTGAGCTGGAAAAAAAAATTCTTTTATATGAATTCTTTCACATGAATTCTTTCACATAAAGAATGTTCTAGCAGCAGCTGTATCATTAGAGACATCCTTTTCACTTTCACAAAAATAAATGTGGGCTTCCTGCTGTTTTCCTAGAGTTCAGTTCATATTTCTTGATGTCATAGAGTGGAATGAGAGGTTGTAGGTGGGGGTGGAGTAAATCCCAGGTATGAATGAAGAATCAAAGGATGAATATTGGGTAATAATAATTCATATTACTATCTACTAGACATGGAAGGGTTGTGTATTTTATTGGTTTGGGGAAGAATCTAAATCAATGAAGTCACAAAAAATACACACATACACAAATGTAAGCTCCCTATCTATATGCACTATGGAGAGAACATTCTTTTATTTAATATTTGTGCTCTCACAACCTATAACACTATAGTGACCTAGTTAGCACTTAATAAATGTCAAAAAAATTGACTTCAATTAAAATTTGCTGAGAAAACACATGCTGTGTATTTATATTCAAAAGTAAAGAAACTATTGTGTTGAATTCCATCAAATAGTTGTCTAATTTAGGGAAGGGGAATTGTTCAGGACTAAGCCTAGGTGAAGGGGCAGGTCAATTCTCTGAGGGCCTCCACAGATGTGAATCATAACACTTGAAGGAGTTACAAAGCAGGCTTCCCAGATATTCCTTATGGACTGGGAATGAAATAAATTGGAGGCAGAGGGAGGGAAGTTAAAATGCTATTTACAATATAATGTCAACATTTTTAAAACAATTTTCTGCTGCATTGATATATTTTTTCCAGATACTATGACTTCCATGTCTTTTAATAAATGGTAGATTTCATGAGTAAAATTCTGTTAAGTGTAGGCAAAGGAATTAAGCAAATCACTGTTTAAAGGCTGCTTAAAATTTAAGTATCTTTAATTTACATCTACATTTATATTAGTATCCTCAATTGGGCTCCCCAAAGCTGTACCAATCAAATAATTATTCTCAAATATTTACTTAGGATCTATTATATGTAAAACCCTGTTGTGGGACCCTAGTATAATTCAAAATTAGCAAGAAGTCCATTGTTTTGTTCTTTAAGATACAAGTGAGGAGGATTTTCTATGTATTTTTATGTATGTGTGTAATGACCACATATTTAAAATCAGCAGGCGTCAGGAATTCAGGTTAAGGGGAAAATCTTCAATCTTTATTCTTTTTGAAGTGAAGGGGAATTGTGATAGCAATATGGGCAGCTGTGACAGGAAGCCAGCCAGCAGAGGTGAAGGAGGATTGGAGATGAAGAGGTGTCGTGATAGAAATGTGAGCAGCTGTGTCAAGAAACTAGCCAGCAGTCTCTCTTTCCGCTTCTCTTTCCATTCCCCTGCCTCCACCCACCAATATCGTCATTTCCTATATAACACATCAGGACTTGCACAAAGAATGGGTGGGGCCATTCTTTCTCCAAGCATATATATTAATAGAGTATGGTCCAATTACTATTTAGCCTCACATGCTTGGGACCTCAGTGCATTAACTCAAGCCTCAGCCCATTATATCTCCCACTTTCTTTTGTTTTAGAACACAGGTGGTCATGCCATCCCTGACTCCTCAGGGAGGTCAGAGCCCCCAAGGGGAGGTGATCACACCCTCCTGACTTCTCAGGAAGGGAGGTAAAAGTACTAAAAAGGAGATAATCATGCCCTCCCTGACATCTCAGAAAGGGAGATGAAAAGCACCTAAGGGAAGTGGGGGTTGCTAGCAGGTTTCTTGGCTGAAGGGTCTTATTATGCACAAACCCATCAGCATGGGAGGTATTACACAAGCACACAGCAATAACGCAGAGGCTATTAGTGAAGACCCTCCCAAGTCAGTGCAGGCTTGATGTGGTATAACAAACATGAATTGTAAACTGAAGTAACGATATAACAAACAATATAAATCAACATGGTATTGTAAAAGATTGCCAGAAGTCCTAGAAGGAGAATATGTAAACAGCAGTCACACATACGCCTTCTTCAGCAGCCAAGAGATAGCTCACATATCAGGGAATCCAATGATCCTCCCAAGTTTTTGAAGTCCTGCAAAAGTCTTTTTATGTGTTAGGGAATCCAATGATTCCAGCAGATTTTGAAGTCCTGTAACAGTCTTATCATTTCTCAGAAAATCCAATGATTTCTGAGGACTTTCAAGTTTTATGTCTCAAAGAATCCAATGGTTCCTGAGGATTTCAAGTCCTACAACAATCTTATCATGCATGTCTCAGAGAATCCAATGATTGGAATAGTTCTATCACTCCTTCAATACATTATTTTATTCTTTTGTTCATTCATTCACTCATTCATTCAGCAAATAACAGAACAAAATACTAGGCACTGGAGTATAAATTTATTTTAGATAAGACCTAACCCCAGAACTCATAGAGTTTATAAACTAGTAGAGGGATAAAACATAAAGAGAGATAGTTAACTATAAAGCATAGCACACAAATGCAATGGAGAAGGAGAGAGAATATTTTAATGTGAGGTTGAATGGAGAAGGTTCCTGAAATTCCTTCATTTTCAGCCACATCTGATTTCAGTCTGTTGCTAATTGGTCATTTGACTCACTTGCCTCCTTCGGAGTAGGGTGGAGGTGGGGGAAGAACAGAAAGAAATAATCTGTGCTACATTTATAAAAGAAATTATGGGGGTTGGGGAGGAGCATATGTAGATTTAAAAAAGCAAAGGAAAAGTTCTTATTTGTAATTCCAGGGGACCAATCCAAAAAATCACAAAAGAGGAGGAAGGAAGAAGAAGAAGACTGATTGAATCAGGTGTCATAAAAGGCTGTTCTCCAGTGATAAGCAGGAAAACAAAAATCACTTCAATCAGCTGGTTTCATTTTGATTAGAGTTTAAAATCAAATTGTGAGAACAGTTTGCTAGCTAGACACCCCAGAGTGAACTGATTAGAGCTATTTTTCTTTTTCTTTCCTCATTGCCAATCATTCATGGCCATGTAAAGTAAGTATACAATATTTGTCAATAAAGATATTAATCTTCTCACTATCTGGTAGACAATTCAATTTTCATGTACTTCTAGAAAGTCTTTTTGCCTTGAGATTTGCTCAATTTTTTTTTCATGAAATCTTCCAACAATAATGGATTAGCATAATTGAATAATTTTATTAGATATTAACCCCCAAAATATTTTCAATTGAAAGATAGGAAGAAAATGGGAAAATTCTCTCTCTCCTCTCTCTCTGTCCCTCTCTTCCCATATGTGTGTGTATGATTATATAAATAGAAATTTCTTATTTTATTTTTTTATTTTATGCATTTTTATATTTATTTATATATCCAAGGTCAGAATATCTATATATCTCTACTGAAGTAATGGGGGAAAAATTTTTAAAAATAGTAATTTTATTACTTTTTTTTTCCTGAGGCAATTGGGGTTAAGTGACTTACCCTAGGTCACACATCTAGGAAGTGCTCCAGACAAATTTGAACTCAGGTTCTTCTGACTTCAGGTGCTCTATGCACTGTACCACCTAGCTTCCCCAATAAAAATAATTTTATTCAAACACATACACTTTACTTCTGACTGTAATTTGTCTTGTAAGGCAATTGAATCTCTCTCTCTCTCTCTCTCTCTCTTTTTTATAATAATAGCTTTTTATTTTTCAAAATACATGAAAAGATAGTTTTCAATATATACCCTTGCAGAATATGTTCCCATTTTTTTTCCTTTTGTCTGAACCTTCCCCCTTCCCTACATAATAAGTAATCTAATATAGGTTAAACATATGCAGTTCTTCCAAATGTATTTCCACAGTTATATTGCACAAGAAAAATCAGATCAAAAGGGGGGAGGGAAAGAAATGAGAAAGAAAGAAAAAAAAATAAACAAATAAGCAAACAACAATGACAAAAAAGGTGAAAATACTATGTTATGCTCTACATCTAGTCCTCATAATCCTCTCTGAATGAAGATTACTCTCTTCATCATAATTTATTAGAATTGGCCTGAATCATCTCATTGTTGGAAAAAAAAAACAAGTTCATCGGAGTTAATCATCACATAATCTTGTTGTTGTACACAATATTCTCTTGGTTCTACTCACTTTACTTAGCATTGGTGCTATTGATGTTAAAGAGGCAATTGAACTTCATTAAGTTCAAAGGAAAAACTCAATGACTGAGGTAAAATAGACTTATCAATAGTTCAAATTATGGATTTTCCTTGGGTAATATCCTAATGGAGATAAAAATATTTCTGATCTCAGGAATGGAAAATTCACTAATCTATGTGGAACAGGAACAGAATCTGCTTTTGATTGATAAGAAGGAAGAGAAAAGCAATATAGTTAAAGCTGGACCCTATAATCTGTTTGCTTCCAGGGCAATACAAAATTTCAAGCCACTCATTATTTACTTACTTATTTTTAGATGTATGTATATTTAGGAATTTAGAAAAAAATATTATATGATTCAATTATGGAGACTGACAATATCTAATATGGAGCACAGTACAAAAATTCTAATGTAATATAAGCATTTGCTAAGTGTAATTTTTTTTTGTGGAATTTAGAGCTTTATAATCATTATATATAAGCAAGAAAGATGGCATGTGAAAAGCTGATTTTAAATTCTGTGTCTGACATATATTGCAATTTGACATTGGTTAAATCCCTTAATCTCTTAGTGTTCCAGGAAATTTTCCAAAACCAAAAATTGCATAAATTATCAATATGTATTGGTAGAAGGAATTTTCTTGCTGGAAGTTCTGTATTTTAAAGCATAGAAATTATATGTGTATGTTTGAGTGTACATATATGTATACATCTGTATATATGTATATGTGTGTATATTTGAGATAACTATGTATTAGGAAACAATAAAGCTAATTTCAAAAAGGTTAGTATAGACATAACTTTAGCCACTGTATTTAGAGAGCTATTGTAAAGGATAAAGTAGGAGACTTAAAACAGGATAATCTGTATTCAAGGTTTGGGTTCTTCAGTGTGTAAGTGATCACATTGAAGGGTAGATGGCCTGAAGGATTTCAAATTTAGGTGTAATAACAGAAGTGCCAGTAGCATGGAACAAGCAAACAGCATTAGTTGATGAGAGTTTTTATTTAAACTTTGGTAGTACTAGACAGTGAGCTGGAAAAAAAAATTCTTTTATATGAATTCTTTCACATGAATTCTTTCACATAAAGAATGTTCTAGCAGCAGCTGTATCATTAGAGACATCCTTTTCACTTTCACAAAAATAAATGTGGGCTTCCTGCTGTTTTCCTAGAGTTCAGTTCATATTTCTTGATGTCATAGAGTGGAATGAGAGGTTGTAGGTGGGGGTGGAGTAAATCCCAGGTATGAATGAAGAATCAAAGGATGAATATTGGGTAATAATAATTCATATTACTATCTACTAGACATGGAAGAGTTGTGTATTTTATTGGTTTGGGGAAGAATCTAAATCAATGAAGTCACAAAAAATACACACATACACAAATGTAAGCTCCCTATCTATATGCACTATGGAGAGAACATTCTTTTATTTAATATTTGTGCTCTCACAACCTATAACACTATAGTGACCTAGTTAGCACTTAATAAATGTCAAAAAAATTGACTTCAATTAAAATTTGCTGAGAAAACACATGCTGTGTATTTATATTCAAAAGTAAAGAAACTATTGTGTTGAATTCCATCAAATAGTTGTCTAATTTAGGGAAGGGGAATTGTTCAGGACTAAGCTGCTGCTGTCCAGTATATTCCTGGTTTTTGTGGTCTGGAGTCAGAATCTGGGTGACTATCACCAGGTTGCTTATTAGGATTCTGTATGAGTAAACCTGATGCTACTACGTCTCCTGGGTGATAAGTCACACATTGTCTACCTGTATTAGTGACTGGGATATTATCTACACATTCCCCAGTTTCCCACATCAGTGTGTGGATGGACACTGTTTTGTACATACAAAAAGGAGGTGAAATGGTCAAGCCTACTGAGCCTGGAGGTAGGGGATCCATAGGCTGGAGAGGAACAGATTGCACCTCTCCAGGGTGTATTTCAGTTGTCCCAGCTGCATACAGCTCTATTCTCCCTAATTGTAATTCCTTTCTGCCATCAGGTTGCTTCCTGGCTGGTTGACTGTGTAATCCCCTTCTCCCATCATATGGCTTTCTGGCTGATTGGTCATGTCTGGGTACTGGACTTCTAGGCACTCTCTGGGTGCACCATTGGCTGCCATCCTGCCCCAAGTGTTTTTTGCCTTGGGCCCTGGGGCTGGGCCCCTCATCTCGTTTCCCTGAATCTGTCTGCATTCTGAGGCCCAATGGAAGCCTCTGTTGCATTTTGGACATGGGGTATTGGGTCTTGTTCTCCCACCCTGTTTTCCCATTCTATCTCTATACCAATATTGAGCTTTCAGATGACCTACTTTTCCACACTGAAAGCATTTTTGAGTCTCTCTGGAATGTACCCAGAAGTCTAGCTGCCTGTTCCCAAGTTATAAGTAGCCCTTGATCTTCTATCAGCTTAAGCAGGCTTTCTATAGCGCCACTCCTGGATGGGGCTTGGAGTGGGGGGGATTGGGGTGGGGGATGGAGAATCTTTACCTAGGATCTGTCCCATTTCAACCAAAAAGTTACTAGTTTAGTCTTTAAGAAAATAAGTTCCCTGTTTGTCTTATACTCACCTAAGTTCCTGGTCACTGGAGACTTCTTCAGTGAAAGTAGGGTCCTTGGTTCCCATGCTTGGGCGCCAAGTATAATGATCACGTATTTAAAATCAGCCAGAGTCAGGAATTTAGGTTAAGGGAAAAATCTTCAATCTTTATTGAAGTGAAGAGGTGAATAAGGATTGCGATAGCAATATGGGCAAGAAAGATTGCAATAGCAATATGGGCAGCTGTGATAGGAAGCCAGCTAGCAGAGAGAGATCTGAGCTGAAAGGGCCATCACAATGGCAAATACATGCAGTCTCTCCTTCTCCTTCCTTTTCCACTCCCCTGCCTCCACCCACCAAAATATTAATTTCCTATACAACACATCAGGACTTACACAAAGAGTGGGCGGGGACCATTCTTTCTCCAAGCTTATATATTAATAAACTACTTTATTAATATATAATTACTATTTAGCCTCATGTGCTTGGGACCTCAGTGCATCAACTCAAGCCTCAGCCCATTACATTATATTGTAATGGATTAGTGATAAAATATATAAAAATATACCCCACATAAATATAATTAATAACTAAATAAATATGTGTAAATTATTTAGAAATATATAACAAGTTTGTATATAGATTATACACATAGTTGTTATATAAAATATATAGCATACATATTCACAATAATATTCATTGTATAAAACATGTATATACGTTTATAAACACAAGGTGTATATGCACATGCATAATATGTATACATTACATATATATATATATATATATACACAAAAGTACATGTGTATACATGTACACATATGCATGCACACATAGATATGTAGCTAGGTGGCACATTGACTAAAGTAAGGGGGGTCTAGACTCAGGAAGATTTGAATTCATATCTGCAAAATGACTTAGAAAAGGAAATGGCAAACTAATGCAGTATCTTTGTCAAAAAAATCCTAAATAAAGTTACAAAGATTGAACAACAACTTATCTACCTATCTCCCTATTTATCTATCTGTTTGTAAATATGTATGTATACATGCACCTATATATACATTTATACATATATGTGTATGTATTTTATTTACTTTATTATGATCAATAAATTCTTGGGAACTGATAAAGTTACCATAACAAAATACTGAGAGGAAGAAAAGAGGACCTAATACAGAATCTTGGGGAACACACTAGTTAAAGGTTGTATTTTGAATGACAATTCCAAAAAAAGAGACAAAAAAGGAATTTTCAGGCAAGTAAGAGGTGAAGAAGGATAGAGTAATGTTAGGAAAACTGAAAAGAAAAGTGGAAGTAGTAAACAAAGTTAAATGCAGTACAAGGTTTGAGCAAGATTAAGATTAAAAAGAACCAGCAATAGGAAGTCATTAGACAGAGGAATCACTTACTTAGATCTCTGAGAAAAACAGATTTTTTTTTTTTTAAATCTAGTGGGTGAGTCATTGAGTTAGATCTAGAAGGATAGATAAGGAATAGATGAGATACAATAAATGAGGGATGCCAGTCAAGATGAGGGAGAATACACATAATATGATAAGTAAATGGTAAGTAACACAATGTTGATCAAGCCAAAGACTCCTTTGAGCAGAGCTGTTTTGAAGAAAGAAGTTTCCTTAGCTTGTTAGTTAAATCTGAGCATTTAATCTATTGTTAACTTTGATGATCTTATTTATTACACACCTGTATAAAATACACAGTTCTTTTAAGATTAAGATCAAGCACTATTGCTTTCATGAAATCTTTCCAGCTATACTCAATTATACAATAACTGCATCTATACATGTGTGACCAGTTATATATCTATATATATTCACATGTGTGCATATGTGTATACAACATATATAAATGCATATACAAACCTGTGTGTGTGTGTGTTTATGTGTGCTTTGATCTAAGAATATTTCAAGCCAGTCTCCTGGTTGTCTGGGTTCAATTTTAATATTTGAACACAATCAGATATAGGCCATTCAGCAATTAGTAAAAAGATATTCATTTGGCCATAGCAAATAATGACATTCCACAAGGATAGTCATTGAGGATACCTTGAGCTGATGAGGATACCTTGAGCTGAAACTTGGCCAAAGTTTCTTTTGCTGACTTACCCACCATGACTTACTAGCCTTGCAAACATCAGGATTCTCTTGAGGTTCTCTAGTACTTCTAAATGATGGGGAAATAGCATAAGCAGTTTGAATCTTTTCAAGGAATATTTCAATACTCTTTAAGGAAAAGCTGCCCAAAAGTTCATGAACAAATATTGCTCCTAATATGTTTGTACATATGCATATATAGATATATGTGTATATTTGAGATAACTATGTATTAGGAAACAATAAAGCTAATTTCAAAAAGGTTAGTATAGACATAACTTTAGCCACTGTATTTAGAGAGCTATTGTAAAGGATAAAGTAGGAGACTTAAAACAGGATAATCTGTATTCAAGGTTTGGGTTCTTCAGTGTGTAAGTGATCACATTGAAGGGTAGATGGCCTGAAGGATTTCAAATTTAGGTGTAATAACAGAAGTGCCAGTAGCATGGAACAAGCAAACAGCATTTAGTTGATGAGAGTTTTTATTTAAACTTTGGTAGTACTAGACAGTGAGCTGGAAAAAAAAATTCTTTTATATGAATTCTTTCACATAAAGAATGTTCTAGCAGCAGCTGTATCATTAGAGACATCCTTTTCACTTTCACAAAAATAAATGTGGGCTTCCTGCTGTTTTCCTAGAGTTCAGTTCATATTTCTTGATGTCATAGAGTGGAATGAGAGGTTGTAGGTGGGGGTGGAGTAAATCCCAGGTATGAATGAAGAATCAAAGGATGAATATTGGGTAATAATAATTCATATTACTATCTACTAGACATGGAAGAGTTGTGTATTTTATTGGTTTGGGGAAGAATCTAAATCAATGAAGTCACAAAAAATACACACATACACAAATGTAAGCTCCCTATCTATATGCACTATGGAGAGAACATTCTTTTATTTAATATTTGTGCTCTCACAACCTATAACACTATAGTGACCTAGTTAGCACTTAATAAATGTCAAAAAAATTGACTTCAATTAAAATTTGCTGAGAAAACACATGCTGTGTATTTATATTCAAAAGTAAAGAAACTATTGTGTTGAATTCCATCAAATAGTTGTCTAATTTAGGGAAGGGGAATTGTTCAGGACTAAGCTGCTGCTGTCCAGTATATTCCTGGTTTTTGTGGTCTGGAGTCAGAATCTGGGTGACTATCACCAGGTTGCTTATTAGGATTCTGTATGAGTAAACCTGATGCTACTACGTCTCCTGGGTGATAAGTCACACATTGTCTACCTGTATTAGTGACTGGGATATTATCTACACATTCCCCAGTTTCCCACATCAGTGTGTGGATGGACACTGTTTTGTACATACATACATACATATATGGATAGATATAGACATAATGCTATATTATTTTTAGTATTAAATTAACAAGTATTAATTGAATTTTTGAAGTTAATGACAGATCATTCTAATTCACCTTTGGTCACAAATTTCTTTCTCCTCCACAAGTCTGAGAGATAAACTATCCTATGTTCCTCTAATTTATTTATAATCTCGTTCTTTATGCCTAGGTCATGGACCCATTTTGATCTTATCTTGGTATATGGTGTTAAGTGTGGGTCCATGCCTAGTTTCTGCCATACTAATTTCCAGTTATCCCTTAGCTTTTCTGCTCTTAAGGACAGTTTTTGTACTGTAAGCACCTTAGGGTATACTTTATATCCTAAATATTGAAAAGGAGCATGTCTTTGAATTTTCTCTTCAACTATGTAGTAGTGTCTTAGTGTTTCTATGGTCTTTTGTAAACATGCTTCTAGCATTTGTTCCTCAGGTGCACATCCCAATATATCATTCACATAATGAAATAGCATAACTTTTGGAACTACTTTTCTTATTGGAGCAAGAGCAGCAGCAACATACATTTGACATATAGTGGGGCTGTTTTTCATTCCCTGTGGCAAAACTGTCCATTCATATTTTTTATAAGGCTCAGCTAAGTTAATGCTGGGTTAATCTTTTCATATCCTCCTTATCCAGAGGGATAGAATAGAAACAATCCTTAATATCGATGACCCAAAGAGGCTACTCTCTAGGCAATTGAGTAGGAGATGGAAGTCCAAGCTGAAGAGTTCCCATAGTTTCCATCTGTTCACTCACTTTTCTTAAATCAGTGAGCATCCTTCATTTTCCCGATTTCTTTTTTACAATGAACACTGGGGAATTCCAAGGACTTAGAGAACGTTGTAAATGCCCTTGTTCAAGCCATTCCTGTACTATATCTAATAAGGCCTGAATTTTATCGCTACCTAAGGGCCACTGTTCTATCCACTGTTCTATCAGTTTTCCATTGAATAGGAACAGGTAAAAGTGTTGGCAGGCCTTCAACAGCAGCCCTGCTTAAAAAACCGAAGTACTTATTTTTAACCCTAATTGTTGTAAAACGTCTCTTCCCCACAGATTGATGGGGATTTTTTCAACTATAAAAGGAGTAAAAACTCCTGTTTTGCCTTCAAAAGTCCATCTCATAGGGGCAGCACTAACTTCAGCTGCTATTGATCCTCCTACTCCAGGCATATAGGTGTCTGCTTTACCCTTTGGCCAGTGACTGGGCCAATTGGCACCTCTAATAACTGTACAATCTGCACCTGTGTCTACCAATCCTTCCAATGGTAGGCCATTTATATAGATAGTGAGCATAGGTCGGTCAGCCGTTACTGCTGCTGTCCAGTATATTCCTGGTTTTTGTGGTCTGGAGTCAGAATCTGGGTGACTATCACCAGGTTGCTTATTAGGATTCTGTATGAGTAAACCTGATGCTACTACGTCTCCTGGGTGATAAGTCACACATTGTCTACCTGTATTAGTGACTGGGATATTATCTACACATTCCCCAGTTTCCCACATCAGTGTGTGGATGGACACTGTTTTGTACATACAAAAAGGAGGTGAAATGGTCAAGCCTACTGAGCCTGGAGGTAGGGGATCCATAGGCTGGAGAGGAACAGATTGCACCTCTCCAGGGTGTATTTCAGTTGTCCCAGCTGCATACAGCTCTATTCTCCCTAATTGTAATTCCTTTCTGCCATCAGGTTGCTTCCTGGCTGGTTGACTGTGTAATCCCCTTCTCCCATCATATGGCTTTCTGGCTGATTGGTCATGTCTGGGTACTGGACTTCTAGGCACTCTCTGGGTGCACCATTGGCTGCCATCCTGCCCCAAGTGTTTTTTGCCTTGGGCCCTGGGGCTGGGCCCATCATCCTGTTTCCCTGAATCTGTCTACATTCTGAGGCCCAATGGAAGCCTCTGTTGCATTTTGGACATGGGGTATTGGGTCTTGTTCTCCCACCCTGTTTTCCCATTCTATCTCTATACCAATATTGAGCTTTCAGATGACCTACTTTTCCACACTGAAAGCATTTTTGAGTCTCTCTGGAATGTACCCAGAAGTCTAGCTGCCTGTTCCCAAGTTATAAGTAGCCCTTGATCTTCTATCAGCTTAAGCAGGCTTTCTATAGCGCCACTCCTGGATGGGGCTTGGAGAGGGGGGGATTGGGGTGGGGGATGGAGAATCTTTACCTAGGATCTGTCCCATTTCAACCAAAAAGTTACTAGTTTAGTCTTTAAGAAAATAAGTTCCCTGTTTGTCTTATACTCACCTAAGTTCCTGGTCACTGGAGACTTCTTCAGTGAAAGTAGGGTCCTTGGTTCCCATGCTTGGGCGCCAAGTATAATGATCACGTATTTAAAATCAGCCAGAGTCAGGAATTTAGGTTAAGGGAAAAATCTTCAATCTTTATTGAAGTGAAGAGGTGAATAAGGATTGCGATAGCAATATGGGCAAGAAAGATTGCAATAGCAATATGGGCAGCTGTGATAGGAAGCCAGCTAGCAGAGAGAGATCTGAGCTGAAAGGGCCATCACAATGGCAAATACATGCAGTCTCTCCTTCTCCTTCCTTTTCCACTCCCCTGCATCCACCCACCAAAATATTAATTTCCTATACAACACATCAGGACTTACACAAAGAGTGGGCGGGGACCATTCTTTCTCCAAGCTTATATATTAATAAACTACTTTATTAATATATAATTACTATTTAGCCTCATGTGCTTGGGACCTCAGTGCATCAACTCAAGCCTCAGCCCATTACATTATATTGTAATGGATTAGTGATAAAATATATAAAAATATACCCCACATAAATATAATTAATAACTAAATAAATATGTGTAAATTATTTAGAAATATATAACAAGTTTGTATATAGATTATACACATAGTTGTTATATAAAATATATAGCATACATATTCACAATAATATTCATTGTATAAAACATGTATATACGTTTATAAACACACAAGGTGTATATGCACATGCATAATATGTATACATTACATATATATATACACAAAAGTACATGTGTATACATGTACACATATGCATGCACACATAGATATGTAGCTAGGTGGCACATTGACTAAAGTAAAGGGGGTCTGGACTCAGGAAGATTTGAATTCATATCTGCAAAATGACTTAGAAAAGGAAATGGCAAACTAATGCAGTATCTTTGTCAAAAAAATCCTAAATAAAGTTACAAAGATTGAACAACAACTTATCTACCTATCTCCCTATTTATCTATCTGTTTGTAAATATGTATGTATACATGCACCTATATATACATTTATACATATATGTGTATGTATTTTATTTACTTTATTATGATCAATAAATTCTTGGGAACTGATAAAGTTACCATAACAAAATACTGAGAGGAAGAAAAGAGGACCTAATACAGAATCTTGGGGAACACACTAGTTAAAGGTTGTATTTTGAATGACAATTCCAAAAAAAGAGACAAAAAAGGAATTTTCAGGCAAGTAAGAGGTGAAGAAGGATAGAGTAATGTTAGGAAAACTGAAAAGAAAAGTGGAAGTAGTAAACAAAGTTAAATGCAGTACAAGGTTTGAGCAAGATTAAGATTAAAAAGAACCAGCAATAGGAAGTCATTAGACAGAGGAATCACTTACTTAGATCTCTGAGAAAAACAGATTTTTTTTTTTTTTTAATCTAGTGGGTGAGTCATTGAGTTAGATCTAGAAGGATAGATAAGGAATAGATGAGATACAATAAATGAGGGATGCCAGTCAAGATGAGGGAGAATACACATAATATGATAAGTAAATGGTAAGTAACACAATGTTGATCAAGCCAAAGACTCCTTTGAGCAGAGCTGTTTTGAAGAAAGAAGTTTCCTTAGCTTGTTAGTTAAATCTGAGCATTTAATCTATTGTTAACTTTGATGATCTTATTTATTACACACCTGTATAAAATACACAGTTCTTTTAAGATTAAGATCAAGCACTATTGCTTTCATGAAATCTTTCCAGCTATACTCAATTATACAATAACTGCATCTATACATGTGTGACCAGTTATATATATCTACATATTCACATGTGTGCATATGTGTATACAACATATATAAATGCATATACAAACCTGTGTGTGTGTGTGTTTATGTGTGCTTTGATCTAAGAATATTTCAAGCCAGTCTCCTGGTTGTCTGGGTTCAATTTTAATATTTGAACACAATCAGATATAGGCCATTCAGCAATTAGTAAAAAGATATTCATTTGGCCATAGCAAATAATGACATTCCACAAGGATAGTCATTGAGGATACCTTGAGCTGATGAGGATACCTTGAGCTGAAACTTGGCCAAAGTTTCTTTTGCTGACTTACCCACCATGACTTACTAGCCTTGCAAACATCAGGATTCTCTTGAGGTTCTCTAGTACTTCTAAATGATGGGGAAATAGCATAAGCAGTTTGAATCTTTTCAAGGAATATTTCAATACTCTTTAAGGAAAAGCTGCCCAAAAGTTCATGAACAAATATTGCTCCTAATATGTTTGTACATATGCATATATAGATATATGTGTATATGTATGCATGTGTTTATATTGTCACAGAATAAATACATACATTTGTGTCTTGTCTTGCATACTTACTATATTATAAATGTCATAATAGTTATATAATATATATTATAAACATAATAAATATATGCATGCAATATAAATATAATAACTATACTTATAAATATATGTCAAAGCACAAATTTATATATTTATTCTGTGACATAATATAAACATGTGTATGCACATGTGAATATATTGGATTTGGAATCAAGAATATCTGAACTGACAACTCAGATATCAGCTCTATGACCTCATGCAAATATGTCACATCATCTCTTCCTGCCTCAGTAAAAATATCACTTAATTCACAGGCATGTTGTATCAAATTTATATGTACCTACATATATATATATATAGACATACATTTATATATCCATACCCAAATGTGATGACATATATATATATATATATATATATATATATATATATACACATACATACATACATATATGGATAGATATAGACATAATGCTATATTATTTTTAGTATTAAATTAACAAGTATTAATTGAATTTTTGAAGTTAATGACAGATCATTCTAATTCACCCAATAGGTGACATCCTCTCCACCTAATGCTCATTCTTTCTTTCTTTGTTTATTATTTATTTTTTGCTGAAGCAATTGGGGTTAAGTGACTTTCCCAGGGTCACACAGCCAGGAAATGTTATGCGTCTGAGATCAGATTTGAATTCAGGTCCTCCTGCCTTCAGAGCTAGTGCTCTATCCACTGTGCCACTTAGCTGCCCCCTAATGCTTATTCTTTATATAATTCTTAAGTCCACTGATAGATTCAATACAAGTCCATGTGAATGAGTGCATATACAATTAAGTTGCCATTACCAGTAGTCAATTAATCCAAAAACTTTCATTAAGTGCCTATGGGTCAAGCATTAAGCTAATTACCAATGACACAAAGACAAGTTGCTCTCTCCCCCCTCCCCTTTGATGATGTTCTTCTCTCTAGTTTTTTGGGATACTAATGACTCCTGATTTTCCTCCTTCCCCTCTGACCCCATTTTTTCTATCTCCTTCATGTGATTATCTTCCCAATTATTTAGATGACCCTCAGGGCTCTTTTCTGGGCCCTTTTCTCTTCTCCCACTACACAACTTTACTTGGTGATCTCCTTGGCATCCTTGGATTTAATTACTATCTATATACTGATAATTATCAGATTTATCTATCCTTCCTGAAATTCTCAGCTAAGTTCCAACCTCACATTTCCAACAGCTTTTCAGACATCTCAGATCAGAAGTTCATTAGACCTCTTAAACTCAAAATTTCCAAAGTTAAGCTTATTTTCTTTCCCCTTAAATCTCTCCCCTCCTATCTCCATTATTACTGTGGCAACAGTATCATCCCACAATCCGGCAAACTGATGACCCAGAAATCATTCTGCAGTGCACTCTCTCAACCTGCATATCCAAACTATTGACAAAGTCTGTCAATTTCACTTTTGCAGATCCCTTCCCTCCACAGGCACTATCATGGGTCTTTTGCAGTTCACTAATCACACCTTGATTATTGCAAAAGTCTGCTGGTGAGTCTTTGTGATTCAAAAATCCACTCCTATTTGTTCTTCAGTCAGCCTACTAAAATGATTTTCTTAAAGCATAAGTCCAATAATTCACTCCCATATTGAATAAACTTCGATGGCTTTCTATTGCCTCTGAGAGCAAGTGTAAAATTCTATTTGGCATTCAAAGCCTTTCTAAACCCTTCTACTGTTCTAGTTTACTTGTTCTTTATTCTCCAGCAAATCTTCCTTGATCGAGTGATACTGACCACAAAGCTGCTGTACACAAGACACTTCTCAGGTATAAGTAGTTTTTCTGACTGGCCCCATGCCTAGACACATTCTCGTTCAACTACAGACCTCCCTGACTTTCTTCAAGTCTCAGGTACAGTCCTACTTTACATAGGAAATCATCTCTAGCAACTTTAATTCCAGTGCCTTACCTCTGTTAATTATTCCTTATTTATCCAATATATCACTCGATTTGTATAATTTGTTTACATGTTGTCTTCCCTATTCTATTGTAAGCTCTTGAAAGTAGGGACTGGATTTTGACTACTTTTGTCTCCTCCAGCATTCAGTACAGTTCCTGTTACATAATTATCTCTTAATACATGTTTATTGATTGATCCTGAGAGACAGGCTATAGCATTTGCCATCCAAATTGAATCATTACCACAACTATTACTACCATTTTCTCCTTAGTCTTGATGGATTAATCCCAGGACCTTGAATCCAAGAGTCTTTGAATATCAATTATTCCAGCCCAGTATTTGCAACCACTATCTTGGGAAACAACTATAGAGATGCAACTCACCAATTGCTCTTACAAGTGCTTTGGTTAAATATATTGAAGATCCAGAAAAGAAAGTTCTTGGTAATATCAAGTGGTTCAACACTAAATACTGATATATGATTTTATCAATAGAACTTACATTGAAAAAAAATAGTACAATCTTCTTTGCTGCCACATCTCAAAGATCATGGGACTTTTCCATCTGACTTGCAGTTTAATCTTTACATAGATGTTATTTCCCCTATGAAAGTGTATGAGCCCTGAGTGCAAGAACTGCCTTACTATTTAAAAATTGTAACCATAGCATTTTTCACAGTATCTTGCACATAACAAACACTTCATAAATGTTTAATTAATTCATGCAATTATAATGTATTATTTATAAATCATTCTTCTGAATTAATTTATTAGTAAAATAATCTATTTTTAAGAAACACAGAAAATAATTTTTCAGCAAAGCTTTTGTAGCTTTGGAAACCATTTATGTTTTCTCTTATTTCTTTAACTTAAAATTGATAATAAAAGATTGTTTTCTAAATATGTCATTTTTTATCATTAAGTATTTTTATTTCTCTGTATAAGAAATATATTACCTTGTCATTTTTTTGCTATTATGAATAGGTGTTTTCCTAGTATTATTAGCAAGGTATCCTCTCCTACAGGATAACCTTATTCTATCAAGAATGTTTTCAACAAATATTCTGGATCTGGATATTAATTCATTAGCTCATACTATAAAGCTTAAAAATCAAATGTGGCTGCCAAAGGATATTATTTCCATTTTAATTAAACATCTGCTTAAGCATATGACTAATTTGCAAGTTGTTTCTGGGTTTATCCCTTAGCAATCTGATTTTTAACTGAGCTCTTTAAAAAAAGGACAGATTTCTTTTAAAATAACTGCAATCCTTGCATTCATGGAAACAGCATGAAGTACCATTTAGCCCATTCTCTCCTCATATACTGAAACTGACTTCCCAATTATAAGCATGCAGTTTGCAATGTAGATAGATAAAGCACTCATTAAGTACTTTCTATAAGCTAATATCTTCTTCTTATTAAATCATTTCAGTCTTTGTGGATGGATTCATCCCAAGACCCTATTTGGAATTTTCTTGACAGGTAGTAGAGTGGTTTGCCATTTCCTTCTCCAACTCATTTTACAGATGAAGAAACTGAAACAAACAGGATTAAGTGAGTCGCCCAGAGTCTCATAGATATCAAGTATCTGATATGAATTCAGTCTTCCTGATTCCGCTGAGCTACCCAGAAGTTGATGTGGTACCAAATTAACCAATTAATTAAGTAGTACTTGGAATACAAATACCCAGAAGTAACACAGAATCTGATATGTTATATCAGATGAAGACAACACATAAAAAGGTAGAGAAGCACACGAAGTTAGAGGGTGTGGGGACTATTACCACAAGGGTATGAAAACTGTGGTCCCTGCAAGAAAAGGTGTAAATTCATTTTTTTCAAAGCTGGAGAACCTAAATGTCAATGAGATTGTAGAACTGAAAATAGAAAAAAAATTGTTTTTCAATTATGACTTAAAATGGTTCTTTTTTATTTTTAAATTCATTTAAACTTAGATATAAAATGAGACAAAGAAAAAAAGGAACATTTCATGCATACAACAGAACATGAAAGAATTTAATATAAAATAATAAATTTCTATTTTTAAGGAAACCTGTATTATAAGTAATATATAATGTTTTCAAAGCTAGCCAGCTTTACTTTGCTTCTTATAGGCTTTCTTTTGTTTCCTATTGTGTACTTTTTTCTTTATTTTACATATCCATCATTCCTACCCTAAAGAAGGTTATAATTCAACATCTCTATCCCTGGCTGTCTATCTGTCTCTCTTTATACATACATACACATGCATAGACATTTATAAACATATGTGATCATATGCATATGTTAGTCTGTACTATATATGTTTCCATTTGTCATCTCTTTCTTCATAAATCTGAATCTTTCCATGTTTTTCTAAGTTAACCAACTCATCATTCCCTACACCACACAATATTGCAAGAATAACATTCTATTTAAGAAAATGTCTTTGAAAGATAATTGCCCCAGTTCTCTGAATTTTTTATTCTTACCTACATAGGTTTTATTTATACATGAAAATTTTGATTAAAATATTTGAAATGATCCACTTTATAATTCAACAGTATTCTCATTTTATAATATAGTTTGAGATCTGATATTCTTATATCTGTTTCCTTTACACATTCCCCCAGCTTTCCATGAAAACCCTAACCATTTCTTCCTCCACATGAACTTTATTTTTTTTGTAACTTAGTAAATCTTGTTTTAAATAACTTAATTGGAATGACATTGAATAAATATAATAATTAGGCAAATTGGTCATTTTAAAAATTATGTTTTTATCTTTCTATAAATAATATATATTACTTCAATTATTTAGATATGACTTTATTTGTATAAAAATTATTTTATGTTTATATTCATATGATTCCTGTATTTGTGTTGACAAGTATACTCTCAGGTATTTTTTACTCTATAGTGATTTTAACAGGTCTATAACAATATTGAATAATATTGCTGATACATAGTATAGTTTTCCTATTTTTTTCTTTTGAAATTTATTTTAGCTTTATCTTTGTCTGAGGCCATGATTACTACTTTTGAATTTTTGAAATAATAAATTCTACTCCAGTCCTTTTATTTATTTATTTATTTTAGTGTGTGTATCTCTTTTTTTATAGTCTTCTGAAAGCACATTGTTGAATTACAATTTTTAGCCTATTATCATGTTCCATTTTATAGGTAAATTCATTCCATTCACATTCTAAGCTATAATTGGAAAGATTTATAATTTATAATTATATCCAATTTATAATTGGATATAATCATAAATCTGAATCTTTCACCATCTTGAGCCTCATAAAGCTTTCAGAATTCTTGTTTCCATCCTATTTGCTACTCTCCTTCTTTTCAACATCTGCCCTGCTCCCCATTTAGTAAATTTCTAGCAATGAGCATGCTTACCCAAATATCTTGAATAACAATATTGAATAACAATAAAAATACTTCATTTTTATCAATTCTCCAAAAATTGAGCATATGTAAGAATATTAAAGGACACTCAGATAGCTATTCTAAATAAATAAGCATTACTCAAAATTAATCAATTTCATTGCTAGATTATTCTAAAATATTATTTTCATAAAGTGAAATTACAAAAATAACAAAATCAAAATAATGTCATTTCAATGTCAATAACCATTTAGGTCCATAACAGCTCTGAATTATAAATTTATAAATATATATATATATATATGTATATATATATATATATAATTTATAGATCTCAACTATAGAAAATTCACTAATTTAAAGTACAATCAAATGTCATTTCTTATATATATATTTATGAATATATATATTAGTTTATTTGATTCTGTATTATAAAGAAAGTGTAGGATTTTAAAGAAGGCACCTTTTTAAAGCTCCTTGGGGTGTGAGGAGTAAAGATGAATAAGGATGAGGACAACTACTTATTAAGCAGCTACTACATGTCAGGCACTATGCTAATTATCCTAATATAGATCTCTTTTGAGCCTTACAACCCTGGAAGATAGGTGCCTTATCATCCTTAGTTGAAGAAACTGATGAAGTGAGGTATTAAGTGACTTACCCAAAGTTACAGAACTAGTAAGTATCTGAAGTCATATTTGAATTCAGGTCTTCTTCTAGACTCTAACCTAGCAGTTTATCCACTGTGTCATTATAAGGAAATATTTTTGTAATCCATATTTTACAAACAATGAAACTGAGGCTCAATGACACAATTATACCCATCTATTTAATAGGTAGTTGAAACAAGATTTAAATTTCAAGCCTTCTCTACTTTAAGATCAACATTCTAGACACTAAAACACATATATTTCATAGTACTTAGCATCATACCTTGCATGTGATAGATGTTTAGCAAATGTTTCTTGAACTAAATTGAACACAATTCAGTTTATGCTTATAATATAGCCGTTGAAGAATATATTTTATTCAATTTCTTAAAATGTAATCATAATAGAGTTTAGAAGCACTTGTAATGCATAAAAGTTATATAGATTTTTATATAATTCCATATAGCTGAGATTAAAAATATTGTAGAGAATTTGAAGACGAGGACAGAAATGAGTTACTATTTCTTAACAGAATTGATCCATTCAGGCAAAGTATACAGATTGCTAATCCATGTTATAAAACTGATAAAGAGACAAGTTTTGGTAGTGATAAGGGAATTTGCAACAAGACTGAAGTTTTGCTAAAAGCAAAACATATGGAAAAATATTGGCATACCTATTTAGAACCCATGTCAGGATTACTTCCCCAATTACCACTCACATTGTCAGACCATATTGTGTTCCCCAAGCCATTGTTTCCCTATATTTATCATAACCATCATTTTAAACAAGTTAGCACTATTTTATTACATTAATATATCATAATTTGTCTGGCCATACTCCATATGCACTAAAGTATGTATAGTAGCTAGTTTTTGTGATAGTAAAAACTTAAAGTATATAGAGAATAGCTAAACAAATTGTGATACATTATTTAGTGTAATATTATGGAAGGGCTATCATGAATTAATGTAAAATGAATGAACAAACTTTATAAACCAACATATATATTGACTGAACAATAGAAATGGAAAGAACTATAGCCACAAAACAACCAAAAAAAAAAAATGAGTGTCACAAAATTATTTCTGCAAAGAGAAGATACCAAAAACACCCTTTCCTCTTTTGTGGATGTTGGGAGTGGGGTCTACAGTTATCAAATGTTACATATGATCAGATTTTCAATATGTTTATTTGTTTAGTGAAATTTTCTTTTATACTTAAAAATATCATTATTGTAAAAGAAAATTCTCTAAAGGGGAAGGAAAAAATATAAAGAAGCATGTTCAGAACATATAAAAACAACCAAAAATGTTGATAATATATAGTTTAAAAAAGAAAATGTACAGAAGGTCACATAATCAAAAAGTGCCAGAACTGAGGATAGATTCATATTAAATGACATTCTATAAACTTTTATTAAGTACCTATTATGTGTAAATCTCTGAAAAGTATCATTAATCACAATTGTTCCAGGGAAGCTAAGAACCCGAATGTGGTGAAGTTCACACATGGTAAAAACAACAAACAACACTTTAAAACTGCATTTTGAGGAAAAAGAAAGAAGGTACAGGCCCATTCCTTATATTCTTTGTATAATTATTACAACTAATAGAAAAAAAGGCATTTAAATAACAATGTTTGCCTGTTTCTTGCCTTATTTCCACTCCCATATTCTTTAGGAAATTTTTTTTTTCAAATTTTGGAGTATAATAATTGAAAGTACTGGTGGGCAAGGCATGAAAAAGACAATAAGGGATGTTAAACAAAGCTAAATTAGCTTTGTTTTACAGGTTGGATTTACTGAAAACCAAAGTAAATAAAGTATGCTTCTTGATTTTTCCAGGGAAAGCATACAAACAGGTTTTTTTAAGAGGTAGGAGTCATAACAATATATTCATATTGCTGCAAATGTTGTGTAATTTTTGTTATAATCACAACATATAGTATAACAGTATAAATTTTAAAACACACTATCATAGGGGCGAGTCCCAAGCAGGTTATATGGGTAGAGAATCATGATGGTGAATTTAAGGTGGGGAGGGAAGGGGAGATACATAAAAAGAAAATAGGGAGGAAAACCATTCTCATGTACCCAGGAGAACGGCAGAGATGTTCTGTATTTATTATATGTAATAATAAAATTCTATTTCAAGAAAACATAAATAATAGAAGTGATTATAGTCATGACTCTCCATCTTTTCTTTGTTTTCTTATGTTATTCTTTCATTCTGCTGCATACTTTCTATTTTATTCTTTTTTTCTCCTTTTCATCCCTCCCACCTCCCACAAGCTACATTTAAGCATGGGCATATTTATACATACACACACACACACACACACACACGTGTATATGTTCATGCATTCACGCATGTCTATTTATGCAAACACCTAAATGCATACATTCATATATATCCACATATGTTTAACATATATAGATATACATCTAAAACAATATAATATAACTGACATATAATGTAGATTTCTTTCTTCTTTGAATCTTAAAATTTAACTTTATCTGAAAACAAGGATTACTAGGTCTACTTTTTTTTTCTAATAAATTCTACTCCTAATTCTGTTGTAGTATTGGTATATATGGGTTGTTTCCTGTTCCTGCTTACTCTTCTACTTTAATTCTACTTCTTAACTTGCCTTGCTATTACTTAACCTCCTCCCACCCATGGATCTCTCATCTTCTCCTCCCACCTTTTCCTTTCCTCATTATCACACATAATCTTCCCTATTTAATCCATTCCTGATGTATGTAGGTTTTCAGAACTATCAGCTCTCCTTGTTGATTGTCCATCCATTTTATTGTACCCCAGATTTTATTTGTTTTTCCCTGTTCTAAGTTCACTATGAAGTATAAATTTGTTCTGTTTGTGGGGAAATTCTGGATAGCTTGGAATTTTCTGACTCACTCCATTTTCCCAGATTGCTCAGCAAACTACATCTTAATTCGTATCAATCCTAGATTATACAGCTCACACAATTCTGTATTATTTAGTTTTTTTTTTTTTCCTAAGCAAATCAAAAGACAACAATAACAACAAAAAAAGAAATCACCTCAGATTTGGAAGGGAACTCAGAAATCATGCAGTAAAACTGTATATGAATAAGAATCTCGGTTATAAATTCTGACTGAATCAGCTTTAAAGTCTGTTCTCCAACAATTGTTTCCCCAATTACTCTAGTCTCCTGTATGTGTCTCCAAATGTCATCTGCCTGTTAAAGATGCCAATTGGGTATTCTACAGGCATTTCAAATTTATCACATTTAAAATGGAATAGATTATAATCTCTTACCTCATCCCAAATTTTCCCTTTTTCTAAATTTCTCTCTATTTTTGTTGAGAGCATCATTTTTCTTCCATTCCCTCAGGTTTGATGGTTGTTGTCCTTCAGTCTCAAAGAGAACCAAAATAACATCACAATTTTAGAGAATGGAATGTTCTGTCACAAGTTGGACACAAATAGTCTCTATCAACATTTGGGGTGGATTCTCTAACTAAAAAAAAAAATCACATTTCTTTTGAGCTGCTTCAAACTTCTTTGCTCATAGAGACAGGACTTTTTCTGTTGAGGGCATGTCATGCTGGGTGGTCCTATACTAGTGTATTTCACACAATAAATCCCAAAGTTTTTAAAAGGCATCTTAAGTTGTAATTGTATTGCTTTTTTTCTGACAATCTTGTAAGTGTTTGCCCTGTATGAGTTCTCCATAAAATAATCTTTTAGGAAAGGAAGCATTTGGTAATCAAACTATGTGGCCAACCCAATGGGATTGCACTCTCTACAACAGAGTTTTAATGCTTGGCAGTTTAATTCAAGAAAGGACTTTTCTAAACCAATTCAAATGGAAGTGATTCATTTTCCTGACATGACACTAGTATACTGTCCTAGATTCCCAGCTATATATCAATGAGGTCAGCACAGTGGTGCTATAGATCTTCAGTTTGATAATACCAAATCCTTCTACTCTCCCACACTTTTCCTCAGAGCCCCCCACACACTGAGTTAGCTCTGGCAATGTATGTGTCAACTTCATTGTGAATGTGTGGAAAATATATTGCCAAGGTAAGTGAATTTATCCACAGCATTCAAAAGTTCTCCATTTGCTGTAACCAGTTCTTCCATATAAGAATGGTATGGTGCTAATTGTTGGATTACTTGTTTTTTCTTGGTATTAATTATTAGACCAAATTTAGCTCAGACAGTAGAAAATTGATCCATTATTTGTCACACCTCAGCTTTGGAGGCTACATTGAGAGTACAATCATCTGCAAACAAATATATATAAATATATAAATATTAATATAAATATAAATATATAAAAATATATATGTATATATAATATGTATGTATATATATATATATATATATATGGAGAGAGAGAGAGAGAGAGAGAGACTAACCCTCTCTCCATTTTAGTTTTGGCTTGTAGCCATGGTTTTGTGGTCATCAGTGTGATAGCTGATTTTGATGTCATGTTTGTCCTCATTGAAGACATTTGACAACATGGCTGAATCTTCTTGCCAAAAATCATGGAAGAAACCATATAGTTTTGTTTCACTCCATTTGTGACTAGGAAAGCTTGAGAACTGTCCATTATCCAGAACCTGGGCAAGCATGCCATCATTAAATTGATGAACTTCTCTGGGCAACTGAACTTAGACATAATTTTCCATAAGTCCTCATGATAAAAGCCTTAGTAATATTTACAAATGTTGTATACAGAACTCTATTCTGCTCCTGACATAACTCTTGGAGTTGTCAGGAAGCAAACACAATGTGAACTGTTCCTTGGTCTTTTCTGAAGCCACACTGGAGGTATGATCTTCCAGATGTAGGATAAGCTTATTAAAAATGACTGGAAAGAATCTTTCTAGCAATGATTAAGAGACATTTTCCTGTAATTATAACCAAACAATCTATTCCCTTTACTTTTATAGAGGTGAACAATGGGAGGCATCCTTGAACTCCTGGAGCATAATCTCCTTTTGCCATATAATCTAGAAAATTTCAGTCAGTTTTGCTATGAGCAAAGGGTCTTCCACCTTGTAAACCTCAGCTGGAATAGAATCAGTACCAGGTACAAAAGTAGCTTAATGACATTCAAAATCTCTTCTTTAGTTGGAGCTTCAGCTAGGGTGTAATTGATTTCAACCTGAGGTAAACAGTCAATGGCTTCAATGGCTTCATGATTGATTGATGATAATCTGTTGAGAGCTCTATGAAGTGTTCAGTCCATTTCTCTAGAATCATGTCTTCATCACTAATCAATGTGGCTTTCATCAAGACTAAGTAGTTGAGAAACACCATGGGTCTTCGGTCAATAAATAGTTTTCAGGGCATCATAAAAATGCTTTAGAATATTATTATCAGCATAAAAATGAATTATCATATGCCTTCTTACTGAGCCAATAATCCTGCATCTATCTAAACTTCAGTTTTTGATGGAATTGAATGTTACCTGCTTAAAGATGGATGAACTATCCTGCTGGTAAGCCCTGTAAAATTCTTGTTTTTCATTTAGTAGCTTCTGAATTTCCCATTAATTTTTATCAAGTCAGTCTTGTTGTTTGAAAGTGTTCTGACACAGATGAGCAAACCCAGTGCTGTATTTCAAATCTCTGAAAGCTGTTCACTCCTTTTTTATTCTACTCTTGTGAATTGTGAGTTGACAACAAACTTTTCCCTCTCAGAGAAGCATTCCAATCTGTTGACATTAATTCTTCTAGTAGTCTTTTTGCCTTGGGGTCAGCAGTTTGGTTGAATGTGAATATTCAGTCTGGAGAGGGCAAGTTTAAGATCAATCCAGTACTGTATCACACATTGCCTTCCTCACCCCCACATCCTCTCTGTCTCTCTTTCTTATAACCACATTGTCCATTAAATGTCATTGTTTGCAGTGAGGGTGCATTGATGAAGTTTCATTGCATTTAGGTAAAAAAAAAAAATTGGTGATGATGATGAAAAGGTCAAAAGATGTATAAATCTGAAGTAATAAGTGACTATTGCTGTTCCTTTTTCCAACTCCATTTCTCCCAAGAACTCCCTGTTATGTCTAGTAGTCTGAACCTACTCTAACATTATACTCAGAATTATAAAATTGTTTTCTTTTGGCACAGTGATGATAAGTGTTTCCAGGGCTTCATTTTTTTTTTAATCTCATCAGGGTTCATCATGTTGAAAGCTTAGGCACTGATGATGGTGACATGGCATTTTCCTCCAAGTGGGAATCACATTGTCATGAGCCTTTCAATTATTCCTTTTGGAAGGCATACAAACTTGTATATTAGATTAGTTTTGATTGCAAAACCTACCCTAACTCCACAGCACTCCTTTTCACAGTGGCCACTCCAGAAAAAACAAACAAACAAACAAACAAACATTAATCCAGATGCTGTTTCAGTAACCTAACCTGTATTTGCCAATCTTGTTTTACTCAAGGTTGCTATTTGAATGGGACACCTGTTGAATTCACTTACAAAAAAAGCTGTTTGTCTCTGAGGTCTGCTGCATTTTGTGTTGTCTATAAAGTGGGTAAACATTCCACATAGTGATGGTAAGTGAAATCAACTTTCTAGAAGTTTCTATACATCTTGTTTTGACCACACAATCAGATCCCTATCTGTGATGATAATCAGGCCAGGGTTGGGTAAACAGACAATTTTTAGGTATTTTTTCTAGCCCCTTCCTCATACAAGGAGGTGAACAGTGCGATCCTTAAAAAAGTTGCTCAGACACCCATGGGTCTGCCGAATCCCATTGCTACTTTTGGTGAGAGAACAACCCTATAGTGTAGGCTGCCTTTGTGTAGGGTTTTGACTACAGCTCTCAATGTATTGACACCTGATGTTGCATCACTTGCCCATCACCAGGACTTTAAAATAGGTAGAAATGGTAAAATAGCATGGTGATGCCTTTTGATCCCTGTGTAAATTGGATTTAAATGAGGCAGAGTTGTATGAAGTTGTAAGCCTCACTCTCCCTTCCAGATCATCACTGTTCAGTGGCAGGACAGTCTAGATGACTGGTGATAACTTGAAATTCAGTGGATGGCCTCAATGTCTTCAATATCTTACCAAGCTTTAAGTGCTATGTACTTCACTTGCTCTCATGGCCTTTGGTACAAATTATTCTCATTCACCCAGGGGAAAGCTTCACATGCTTGAAGTAGATACTCCCCTAACTCATCATGAGATTTGAAATCCCTTGGTTACCCTTAACCTAGTTTTCTAAATGGTTTACCAGTAGCACTTGTATGCTACAGCTTCTTGGAGTCACAGGTGAGAGTTAGGTAAATCAGGTGGGCAGATCCTATAAAGGACTCCACAGACCTAACCCAGAGGTACTAGTACTCCCTGAACATACCTACACTCCATTCACCATATACACAATATAAGAATAATTCTCAACTCTTGCCTTTCTTATCCATATCCAAATAGTTCTCAAAACTTTTCCCTCTCCAAAAGCATCCATATCTATCCCATTGTCTATCTTCACAGCTGCCACCTTTATATACTCATAACCTCTTGTCTGGACAAGTAGCAGCTTTCTATTTGATTTCTTTGCATTTATTTTGTGGTCCTTTGTAATCTATCACTCACATAATTGCCAAATGAATATTCCTAAAGCACCAACATGGCCATGACATCCTAACATTCAAGAAGCTTCACTGATTCCCTATTGCTATAAAATTAAAATACTATTTTTTTCCCCTTAGCATTTAAAGCACTTTAAAATGTGGCTACATTTTGCCCTTCTTTGCTTATTTGACATTGTTCCATTTTAAATGTTCTATGGTCCCAGTCAAACTGTTCTACGCATTCTCTGAGTTTCATATTTCATTCCTCACCTTGAAGCTATTAAATATACCGTACAACATACCCCAAATATATTTATTAATATATGATTTTAAAATCTTTACCTGTCTTAAATTTTCAGTTGTTTCCTCCTTAAAGAATCATTTTTTTCTTTGTAGCTGTTAATATTTCTTCCTTCCCTTAAAATGTCTTATATATTATGTTTATACATGTTTCATCTACCCTTATAAAGTGTAAGACTGAGACTATTCTTATTGTCTTCATGTTCCCAAGTGCCTCTTGTGTCCGGTGTACTTAGTACATGCTTATTTTTGAAATAAAATTTTAAAAACCATGCAAGATTTCTTTGAAGATGCTACAACAGGGTTAACTTTATTTAATGATCTTTTGATTGCACCGTAAGAGTATAAAACAGAAAGATATGAAGAGATTCCCTATAGATTATGAGGTTCAAAGATTCTTGTCTTTGTGTATGACATAGTTCTGATTTAATCATTGTAGGGCTCCACTTAATAAAATGCATGGTCACACTAGAAGCACTAAGTGAATAAAGAAAGCATTTTGCTCTGAATATGACATGTAATTGGATGTGCACTCCATTGCATTAGTCCATCAGTACATACATCTGGGACAGACTCTGCAGATGGATAATAAACTGGGCCCAGAATTGAATAGAAGGAAGAGAGTTAAGTAGATTGCATTTGAGAAACTGCACACCTTCAATGAATACAAGTTGCTACTAACAAAATACACATCTTTTAGCTGCAATATTCTCTCAATGATACTGGGAAACTGAACATAATAAAGTAAAATGATCTCTGAAAAATTAAAATTATGGATGATTATATAAATAAGGGAGCAAAATTTAAGAAAAATCATAGACCAAGAGTTTTGGTGCCATTTAGCCCCAAACTCTCATTTTATATATGTGGAAAATGAAACCACCCTAGTCAGATTGGCAAAAAATGACAAAAAATAGTAAAGGTCAATTTTGGAAGAATTATATATTACATAAAGGTTATATTGGGAGGGCAGAGAATAGGCAAACTAATCCATTGTTAGTGATGCTGTGAAATGGTACAATTGTTTTGGAAACAATTTGGAATTATACAAATAAAGTTACTTATATGTCTATAGTCTTTGAACTAGAAATCCCATTACATATTTTATACAACAAGGAAGGCATTTATGTGGGAAGAAGCCCCTCTACTCCAAAATATTTATTATAGTATTTTTTGTGATAGCTAAGATTTGTAAATAAAGCAAATGCCATTTGTTGGGGAACAACTAAACAAATTTTGTTTCATAGATGTAGTGCTATAAAGAATGCTGTCTGTGATGAATACATAGAAGCATGGAAATAGCTATATGACAATGCAGTGTGAAGTAAACAGAGTTAAGAAAACAATTTATACAGTAGCTAAACCAATATAAATAGATAGAATGATATCCCCCTAATTCAAAACTAAATAATAAGATTCCCCCTCCCTACCCCTTTATAAAGGTAGGAGACCCACAGGAATTACATATTGCATATTTTCAATTTTTTTCAATGTATCCTTCAGTTGTGCTAATTTTTTTTTCTTTCTCAAAAAAACCCCAAAACTATTTGTTACATTAAATACACTTTGGGAGAAAAAGGGCATACATGGGATTTGTGACATAAGAAAGATTTGGTATAAGGAAAAATATCAATAAAACCTTCAAAGAAAATAAAATTACAAATTACAAACATTGCTATTTATGTGAGTATATATTCACTCCTTTGAAGCTGATGGACTTGACTCAACCTTTTTTTTTTTTTTTTAAGATATATTAGCTTAGATTTTTTTTTAAAGGTCTTATTCATTATACAATAAATTTTGGGCTCCTGTGGTATAATGGATTGAACACAGGTTGAATCTATAGATCTGAGTTAGAGTTTTGTCTATTTATTTGCGAGTGGTATGACTTAGTGCGAGTCATTTAATTCTCTGAATATCAATTTCCTGATCCATAAATGTGAATAATAATGATTCATAAAAGCATGGGTTGGTTTTAAAAATAAAAAATCCTTCAGACTATGTGAATGAGCTTTGAAAATGAAAGACATGCAAATGTGAAGTTTTCATTACCATTTCATTCCATTAATATTAACCTATATTATCATTTATCTATCAACTGTCATCCAATCCATGAAGAAAAATGGACAATTTGCTTGATCTTTTTCATTGAATTGACTATCTATTCATTAAGCTTATTGATTAGACTGATTGCTTTAGCATAGTATAGCAACAATTTTATAACAGCATCCAATGAAGTATCTTCTATTCAGCTTCCATAATATCATAGTAATTTAATCAACAAACTCACATCAAGAAAATGTTAAAAAATGCATCAATAACTTCTTTGACTAATGGTGTTATTAATATGTGTTATGTCTGTAATTGAATGTGCCAGACTTTGATTTTCATGAAATCTTTTAAGCATGTAATTGATAAAGTTGGATGATTCACTGCTCTCTAATTCAACTGATATTTTGGCAAGTTATTATCCAGTTGCTGTTCATTGAAGCAGATGTTACAAATGAGACATAAACTTTTCAAGGTTGTACTAATACACCAAAAGTCAAGGCTGGGATAAATATAAATTTTATAATTCTAGGCTACCCTGAATCATTATGAATAATCTCTGAAATTGCTGTTCTATTGACTTGTGTTAACTATATTTTTCTGTATCTATATAGCTCTCTATCTATCATCTATTTATATAATTATAGATAGATTGATTGATAGAGGTATCAAATTTTAAATAGAATACAGAATTTCATTCATTGTCATATTTTATTGCTTTATAGATCAATATTTCCTAACTTGTCCCACCCAATCATGTAGCTGTAATACTAGTAAAATTCCATTTAGATTTTCATTATTCTAGAATATTCAGTATCTCTCTATGGCTTCAAGAATAAAAAACTTTGGGGTAGCTACGTGACACAATGGATAGAGCACCAGTCCTAAAGTCAGCAGGATCTGAGATCAAATCTGGGCTCAGATACTTAATACTTCCTAGTTGCGTGATGCTGGGCAAGTCACTTAACCCCAACTGCCTCAGCAAAAAAAAAAAATAAAAACAAAGAATAAAATCCATTTTTAATCTAAAATGAAAGCCATTAAAAACCTGGTCATACCTTTCCATATGACTTAGCACTTCTTCTTTCACATTCTATTTTCTTGACAAATTAATATAATCTGCCTAATTTCATGCCTAAATTCAACATGATGCTCTCAATCATTTATTTTAATTAGATGGTGCCATGCCTGATATATACCCCCTCACTTCAAAATATTCTCATGTCCTCCACTAAGAACTCTACCCTTTGCTTTCTGTGGTAGTCATTTTCTTTCCCTTCTCAAATTAACCAGTATTTATTCACATCTTTACGCATTTCTATCCCTTCAATAGAATATAATGTCATAGAAATCAAAGACTATTTTTTTATCTTTCCTTGAAATTCCCAGTAACTATCATATCTTCTATAGAGTAAATACTGAATAAATTTTCTTAAATAGAATTAAGTTGAATTAATTCTTTGGGAATGGAAGAGGGCCAATATTCTGAACTGTATATGCTTATCCACAAGTGATAAAAATGTAAGTGAGGTAACTGATGATAGAACTTGGTTATATATATAAAACAAAGGACTCTTGCAATTATGTCAAGGAAATAAATGGAAAAAAGAGGAGAATTTGTATTGAGCTCACTATATGCCACAAATAGTGCTAAGTGCTTTTATAAATATTATCTCATTTGAATCTCACAATAACCTTGACAGGCAGATACACATGGGATAACTACTATAGTAGTGCCATATAAATAGAGGGATGAGAACTAATTGAAGAAATGCTATGCAGTAGAAATAACTTATGGTATTTCTTTGGTTATTGGGAAAAAGCATTGAGAAAATAGAAGAAAAAATTCGATTTTTTAAAATTGGTAATTGGATATATAGTAGTTCAATTAATGAAATTGTAAAATTAAGTTAAAATAGAATTAAATTTCTATGAAATGGGTGAGACCATTAAAGTTCCAGTCAGAATCTATATTTTTTTAAAATATGATTTTAGAAGAAAAAAATTGACCCAAATTGAACACAGTAGAAATTTATTTGAAAGTTGATTGCTTTCTTCCTTCTTGTAAAGTGCCAGAGGGCACTTTTACATAGCATACAGATTCACAAGCTGTTCAGAGGCTTGGCTCATAAATTACATTTGGTGATTTCAAGAAAACAAAATTAACAAAGATAGTTTAACCATCAATTAAGGAATTATATTCCATGCATTAAAATTTTTCTAATGGTGTAATTTCCCTTACACAAGAGAAAGGCAAAATACTGGCTGAGGCAAGTCTATAAGTATATCAGAAATATGATTGGCACACTTATAAATACTTATGAATTTAATACTTAATTATGAAGATATCTCCCTTACTAGACAAAAACAAAATAATATTGTGAGTTTCTTGTGGGGTCATTCAGTGTCACAAAATCAAATATCAAAATTGTAGGGAACAAGTGAGAGCCTAGTATAAATTGTTTCTCATTTAGGGTAAAGGAGTGGGACTTGCCCTAGAATGGTAATAATAGTCTCAGAAGAGAGAAATATGTATTCAAGAGATGTTGTAGAGATGAATTTAATAGATGAATTTTACAGACCTTGGCAAAAGTTTATATATGGAGGTGGAGTGTGAGAAATAGTGAGAAATCCAGGCTGTGTCCTAGTTCTAACGCCTTCTAAGTTTACCTTCCATCTGTGCTGCATTTGTTTTTTATGTATGGAAATAAATAATCACACACACACACACACACACACACATACACACACACAGAGTACTAATGTAATAAATTTTATTCATTTTCATTCTTTCTGTCACTATTTCTGGGGATTATTTTTGTTTGTTTGCTTGTTTATTTTATTTTTATTTGTATCCTCAATGCTAATCACAATGCCTCCTGCCTTGCAGAATATATGAAAAATTGCAAAGTGACAAAAGGATGTATGTACAGAATAGTAAGAGGCACAGAAAGAGATGATTATAAGCTAAAAGTTTGCCTGTTGCTAAATCTAAATCATATATTTATATGAAATAACTGTATAATCAGAGGAGACTTGAATGAGCATCCCAGAGATTATCAGTTTCCTTCTGTTTACACACCAAGGGGTTTACTTCTTTATATAACTCAGAAGTTCCTTACCATCAAAACTTACCTAATTAAGATTGTTTTTGTTTTTAATGTATCTATGTAGCAAATATTAACATTAAGTTGGATATCATTCTTTTTCTGTTACTTCTCATTTAAAGAGTCATTAATATATTCAGTTAATATCTTCACAACTACTTGAATTTTCAGCCATGATTATGAAATTATTCATTTAAGATGTCAGTAGGAAATCACATATTATTTAAAAATTGCTTCACATCATAGAGAAGATACAGTGACATTTTTTTTTTTTGGTCAATTGTCTTAAGGTTTTTGTTCATTTTCTAAACATGCATTTCTAGTCCCTGTTATCTGCAGATTGAGTTTCTGCAAAAAAAAAAAAAAAAAATAAATAAATGAAGAAATAAGTCATAGATCTGATCTTAGGACAGGAAAAAGTAAAAATAGATCTTGTTAAAAAGAGATAAAGAAGGGAATTACATCTTGATAAAGAGTACCATAAACAATGAAGTAGTAATGATATTAAATGTGTATGCACCAAGTTTTAAACCAGTGATAGAAAGTAATAGACAATAAAACTATGCCAATAGAGAACCTCAATTTTCCACTCTCAGAATCAGACAAATCTAATCACAAAATAAAGAAGAAAGAAACTAGGAAGATTAATAGAATCCTAGAAAACCTAGATATGAAAGACCTCTGGAGAAAATTGAATAGGGACAGAAAGGAATACACCTTTTCCTTGGCAGCACATGGATGGCGATTACTTAGAATTGATCATTTTTTAGGGCATAAAAGCCTCACAATAAAATTCAGAAAGGCATAAATAGTAAATGCTTCCTTTTAAGACCATAGAGCAATAAAAATTATATTCAATAAAGGGCCAGGGAAAGATAGACTAAAAAGCAATTGGAAAATAAATAATCTAATTCTAAAGAATTAGTTGGTAAAACAATAAATCACAAAAACTTTCTATAATTTCATCCAAGAGAATGAAAAACAAAAACTGGGACAGTATCCCAAGACCTTTGGGTTCCAGCCAAAGAAGTTTTTAGGGGAAATTTTATATTTCTATATAACTAAATGAATAAAATACAGAAAGTCGGGACAGATGAATTGGATATGCAACTAAAAAAGCTAGAAAAAGAAAAAAATAATTATAAAGCCCCAATTAAATACCAAATTGGAAATTCTGAAACTCTCAGAAGAAATTAATAAAATTGAAAATGAGAAAAATATTGAATCAATAAATAAAACCAAGAGTTGGTTTTATGAAAAATAAAACAACCAAATAGGTAAGTATTTTGATCATTTGATTAGAAAAAGGAAAGGAAAAAAAAAAAAAAAAACAAACTACCAGCATCTAAAAAGAAAAGGTTGAATTTACCACCAATGACAAAGAATTTATATAATAAATAGGAGCTATTTAGCCCATCTTTATGGCAGCAAGTCTGACAAATTAACCAAAATGGATGAACATTTACAAAAATGCAAAATGCCCAGATTAACAGAAGAGGAAATAAATTACTTAAATAGTCCCATTTTAGAAAGATAAATTAAAGGAAATATTAATTAACTCCCTTAAAAAAATCTCTAGGGCCAGATGGATTCACAAGTGAATTCTACCAAATCCTTAAATAATAATTAATCCCAATACTATGTAAACTATTTGGAAAAATAGCTAAAGAAGGAGCACTGCTAAATACCTTCTATGACACAAATATGATATTGATACCTAAACCAGGAAGAGCCAAAACAAGAGAAAGAAAACTACAGATCCATCTCCCTAATAAATATTCTTGCAAAAATTTAAAATAAAGTATTAGCAACGAAATTATAGGAATTTATCAGCAGAATAATATACTATGATCAAGCGAAGTTTATACTAGGAATGCAAGGCTGGTTCAATATCAAAAAAAATGTTATCATAATTGACTATATCAACAACAAAACCAACAGAAATCATATGATAATCTCAATAGATGCAGAAAAAGCTTTTGATAAGATAGAGCACCCATTTCTTTTAAAAACTTTAAAGAGCATAGGGATAAAGGAAACTTTCCTTAAAATAATAAGCAGTATTTATGTAAAACACACAGCAAGCATTATTTTACAATAAAAAGAATAATAGAGAGAAGCTGGACACATTCCCAATAAAATTAAGGGTGAAATAAGGATGTCGGTTATCACCATTCTTATTCAATATTGTACTAGAAATGTTGGCTTTAGCAATAAGAAAAGAAAAAAGAAATGAAGGGATTAGAATAGGTAATAAGGAAATAAAATTATCATTCTTTGCCAATGATTTGATGATATACTTAAATAAACCTAGAAATTCACCCCAAAACCTACAGGAAATAACAGCTTTTAGCAAAATTGCAGGATACAAAATAAACCCACACAAATCATCAATATTTTTAGATATTATATCCCATCAGCAAGAGATAGAAAGAGAAATTCCCTTAAAATTACTGTAGACAAAATACAATATTTGGGGCTCTACCTGCCAAGACAAATCCAAGAGCTATACAAATACAATTACAAAACACTTCTCACATAAATAAAGTCAGTCCTAAACAATTTGAAAAATATCAATTACTCATGGATAGCCTGAGCTAATATAATAACAATGATAATTCTGCCTAAATTGGTCTACTTATTTAGTGACATACCAATCAAACTGCCAAAATTTTATTTTAAAGAGCTAGAAAAAATAATAACAAAATTCATCTGCAAGAACAAAAGATTAGGAATATCAAGGAAATTAATGAAAAAATACAAAGCATGTTGGCTTAATAGTATTAAACCTAAAACTATATTATAAAGCAGCAGCCAACAAAACCATTTGACATGGGGTGGGGGAGGGTGGTTGATGTGGGAGGTGCCAAGATGGAGTAAGACAGAAATTTGCCCAAACTGTTTCACAAACTTCTCCAAATTCCATTAAATGATGACTAAAAAAAAATTTAGAGCATCAGAACACCCCCCAAAATGAAGTAGAATGTTTTCCAGCTGAAAATAACTTAGAAGATCAGCAGAAAAGGTCAATGACATAGGGGAAGGAATTCAGCCTGCACTGTGAGTCTAGAGTGTCTTGGGGCAATTTTTAAATCAATAGCTTCTAGACCTCTCAGCCCAGACACACCAAAGAAGACCTAGAAGGTCAGCACAAAAAGTCTGTCAACCAGAGTTGGACTCTGGCATGCAATTCCAGTGCCTCAGCTCCAGCTTTCACCCCAGTGTCAGCAAGGTGGGACCTTTGAATCAGCAGCAGTGCTAGAGGCTTCTGGAACTCTCGGCGCAGGGACACCAGGGAGGACTCGGTAGTAGTCTGTGGCAATGAGATGGGAATCTGGTATGCAGTCTCAGTGCCGGTTATGGGAGCCCCAAGCCAGGTTATGGGAGCCACAGGCCAGCCCCAGAGCATATAGCTATAGTGGGATAGGGACACATCTAATAGCTCCAAGGCAGAAAAGAGTACTTTTGGACAAATTCCCAGAAGCATTTTTGTAAACAGCTGCACAAAACCCCTGAAGACTGGGACAGTGCACCCTCAATTCTCGAAAGAGAGCCTTACTTTAGTAAACAGTTAAAAGCAGAGTAATAGACTAGGAAAATGAGCAGAAAACAAAACAAAACAAAAAACAGTTATTGTGGAAGATTAAAACACACTCAGAAGAAGACATAAGTCAAAGCTTATGTATCCAAAGAAAAATAAGAATTGGGTTCAGGCCTTGGAAAAGCTCAAAAGAGATTTTGAAAATCAAGTAAGAGAGATAGAGGAAAAATCAGGGAAGGAATTGAGAGAGATGCAAAAAGGAAATATAAAAAGCTATTGAGGAGAAAGAAGAATGTTTTAAAAAGCAAAATTGGCTGATTAGGAACACAGGTACAAAAGCTCACTGAGGAAAATAATTCCTCAAAAAATGGAATTAAGCTTTATGAGAAATCAAAATACGATACAACAAAGTGAAAAAAATGAAAAAAAAAATAGAAAAAAAATGTGACATATCTCATAGTAAAAACAATTGACCTGGAAAATAGATCCAGGAAAGATAATTTAAAAATTATTGGTCTGCCTGAAATTCATGATCAAAAAAAGGTTCTGGACATTATCCTTCAAGAAATTATCAAGGAAAACTGTTCTGATATTCTAGAACCAGAGGATAAAATAGAAATTGAAAGAATCCTCTGATCACCTCCTGAAAGAGATTCCAAAATAAAAAGGCTCAGCAATGTTATAGTCAAATTCCAGAACTCCCAGGTCAAGGAGAAAATACTGCAAGCAACTAAAAAGAAACAATTTAAATATAGTAGAGCCACAGACAGGCTAACACAAGATTTAGCAGCTTCTACATGAAAGAACCAGAAGCTTGGGACATTTTATTTTGGAAAGCAGTGGAACTAGGATTGCAGCGAAGAATTATCTACACAACAAAATTGAATATAATCCTTCAAAAGAAAAGGTAATTTATACAATGAAACAGAGTATTTTCAAGTGTTTGTGATGTAAAGACCAGAGCTGAATGGAAAATGTGATTTTCAAATACAGGACTCTGGAAGCATAAGGGGGTAATCAGGAAAGTGATGCTGTAAGGGACTTAAAATGATGTCTCATAAATATAGACAGAGGGTACTAGTGTGAGCTGAACATGAAGGGATAATACCTTTTTTTTAATAGTGAAATTAAGGTGTGAAAGAGTAATATACTGAGAGAAAGGGAAAGGGAGAAGTGGAATGATGCATTCTCTCTCTGACTTTCTCTTTATTCTAAACAAAATTTTTCTTGAGTTTTTATTTTCATTAGGATAGGAGACTTATGTTTCCTTTCACAACTTGACTTTTGTGGAAATGTTTTGCATAACCTTTGCATTTGCTTTCTTAATTGTGAGTGGGGATAAGGGAGAGAACCTAGAAATCAAAAATCTTAAAAACAAAAATCTTTTTAAAAAATTGTTTTGGATGTAACTGGGGAAAATGTTAAATAAATAAATAAAGTTAGGTTAAAAAACAATAAACCTTTTGGTACCAGTTAAGAAATAAGAGTGGTAGATCAGTGGAATAGATAAGATGCACATGACACAATAATTGAGGCCTTCAGTAATATAGTATTTGATAAATTCCCCAAACTCCAGTTTCTGGAAGAACAACTCAATATTAGTTTAAAATTTCTGGGAAAACTGGAAAATAATATGTCAGAAACTCGCATAGACTTAGATCTCACACCCATACCAGAATAAGGTCAAAATGTGTGCATAACTTGGGCATAAAGGATGATATAAACAAATAAAGAGAATAAGGGATAATTTATCTATCAGATCTTTGAAGAAGGGAGGAATTTATGACCAAATAAGAACTAGAGAACATTATGAAAGGCACAATGGACAACTTTGATTATATTAAATTAAATTTTTTTTTGCACCAAAAAAAAAAAAAAAAAACAGAAACAAGATTAAAAGAGAAGTAAAAAAGCTTGGAGAAAATCTTTATAGCCAGCAATAGTTGGAGTATCACCTCATATCTCTTAGATTAGCTATAAGATAGGAAAAAAAAATGATAAATGTTGGAGGTGATGTGGAAAAACTGGGACACTAATGCAGTGTTGGTGGAGTTGTGATATCTAACCACTGTGGAGAGCAATTTGGAACTGTGCCCAAAAGGCTATAAAACTGTACATAATCTTTGACATTACATTGACATTACTGAGTCTGTATCACAAGGAAATCAGAAAGTAGGGAAAAAATCTGATGTGTGCAAATATGTTTGTAGCAGCTCTTTTTGTGGTAGAAATAATCGGGAAATGAGTAGATGCCTATCACTCGGTAATAACTGAACAAGTTGCGATATATGAAGATAATGGAATATTATTATTCTATAAAAATTATGAATAACCTTATTGTAGAAAAGCCTGGAGTGATTTACATGAACTGATGCTGACTGAAACAAACAGAACAAGGAATATATTTACACAATAGCAGCAAGAATGTGTGATAATCAAGTATAGTAGTCTTGGTTCTTCTCAGTGGTGATCCAAGACAATCCCAATAGAATTTAGACAGAAAATGCCTTTTGCATCTAGTAAAGGAACTAAGGAGATTGAATATAAATCAACACTTTCTATGTTCACTTTTTTTTATCTTTCCCATGTTTTTTTTTTCCTTTTGCTCTCATTTTTCTCTACTCTCATGATTCATAAAACAATGTGTATTAAAAATTAATTAATTTGCTAGAAAAAAATAAATAAATCACAGAATTCCTGGTAAGTATCAGGGCCTTTCAAGGTCCCTCTCCTTTGCAACTGACTCCTTGAAAACAGTGGAAAAGTGGATAATGTTGTTGGTGATGATCATGATGAAAACTAGCAGGTATATTGTTTTATAAGATTTGCAAAACATTTTATGAACCCTGGAATAATACTATTATTATACTCACTTTATAAATGAAGCAGCTAAGGCAAACTTAATGGCTAAATGGCCTACTCAGGTTCACAGAGATAGAAAGTATCTGAGAATATATTTGAACTCAAGACTCCCTGTCTCCAGATTCAGCACCTAGTTACTGTACTGTTCAAACCTTCAACACAGCATAAAAAGTTATCCCTTTTTAGAGCACTTGATTTTTTGTGAATTATTCATGCTTCAGTAAATGTTAACGTACCTTTTCTTGTCTTCAATTTTTTTTCATATCCATTTTAATTTAACAAATATTTATTAAGCTTCTCATGTATGAAGAAAAGATTTGTACTAGGTAACAGCCACACAAAAATAAAAACAGAAGAGTCCCTGCCATTAAGGATAGTACATTATTGTACAGAGATAAGATATTACACACAACTAAGTATAATAAAAGTAGAAAGTCATGGGGGAAAGGAGGAAATTGAAAGTACTCTGGGAAATTTGAGAATGGAGAAATCACATTTGGCTGATAGGAATCAAGGAAGCTTTTATATGAGTTGATTCTTCAAGGGAAAGAAGACTTGAAGAAATAATAAGAGGTCTTTTCTTCAAGATAGGAAAAAATCTGCGTGAACTTATGGAGAAAGAAATAGGCATAATTAATTTGGATACCTACTATCATTCAGTTTGCACATTATAAAGATAAAAAGGACAGGGTTGCATTTCATATTTTATGTAATAGATAGTTTCTGAAAATTTTTGAAGACAGTAGATACAGTCTTTTTTAAAAAAAATAAAAATAGCCTTTTATTTTTCAAAATACAGGCAAAGTTAGTTCGCAACATTCACCCTTGTAATACTTTGTATTCCAAATTTTTCTCCCTCCTCTTTTAGTTACCCCCTACCCTAGACAACAAATAATCCAATAGAGTTTAAACATGTATAATCTCTCTAAACATATAGGAAGATATAGTCTTGCCTAGGCCTTAGAAAGATTTCTTTGCTACCTATGTGCAAAATGCATAAATTAAAGACAGGGAAAACAATATGGCTTTATAATAGGACAGATGGGGAAGGACTGAACTAGGATAATATAAATGAATAGAAGTGAATGAATTTATTATATAATTTCTGCCACTATTCCTGAAGAATGATGCTTTTTTGTTTATTTTTTCTTTGTATGAAGTGCAAACCACAATGTCTGTCTTATACCAATATATGAAAATTACAAATTTAAAATTGGTATAATTTAGCAACTGATCACCTGATTGGTATAAGTGATCAAGAGCAGATAGTATAAAATATCTTGCATTTTTGAAGGATTGTGTTGTCATCAGAAATTTTAGAGGAAGGATGGTTGGAGAGTGAATAAAATTTGGAGCATTAGTGAAGGAAAATAATTAAGATTTAATTATTCTGGTATTTTGGATTAGAATTCCAAAAAATGACTAATATGATTCATATTCATTTGGATAGAAGAGAAAATTGAAACCGATGGGATCAAATATTACCTGTAACAGAAAGTGATTTAAAATCAGCTATACATGATGCATAGGGGAGGAAGATTGTTTAAGAAATGAGGTGATAGCCTAAGACACAATCTTGTGATGCACTCATGCTTTGTAGTCCTAAGGAAGACTATTAAAAAAAGAGCAATCAGGAAGTTAAAAGCCAGGAGAAAGCTGTGTCAAAGAAAATAAGGAGGAGAGACTATTCAAGAGAAAATGATAAAACCAAAGAAGGAAAATTATTTTATTTATTTATTATATTTTGTTTTATTTTATAATAACTTTATATTGACAGAATCCATGTCAGGGTAGCTTTTTTTTTTTTTTAAACAACATTATCCCTTGCACTCGCTTCTGTTCCGATTTTTCCCCTCCCTCCCTCCACCCCCTCCCCTAGATGACAAGCAGTCCTATATACGTTAGACATGTTGCAGTATATCCTAGATACAATATGTGTTTGTAGAATTGAACAGTTCTCTTGTAGCACAGGGAGAATTGGATTCAGAAGGTAAAGATAACTTGGGAAGAAAAACAAAAATGCAAATAGTTCACATTCGTTTCCCATTGTTCTTTCTTTGGGTGTAGCTGCTTCTGTCCATCATTTATCAATTGAAACTCAGGTCTCTTTGTCAAAGAAGTCCACTTCCATCAGAATACATCTTCATATAATATCATTGTCAAAGTGTATAATGATCTCCTGGTTCTGCTCATTTCACTTAGCATCAGTTCATGTAGGTCTCTCCAAGCCTCTCTGTATTCATCCTGCTGGTCATTTCTTACAGAACAATAATATTCCATAACATTCATATACCACAATTTACCCAGCCATTTTCCAATTGATGGGCATCCATTCATTTTCCAGTTTCTAGCCACTACAAACAGGGCTGCCACAAACATTTTGGCACATACAGGTCCCTTTCCCTTCTTCAGTATCTCTTTGGGGTATAAGCCCAGTAGTAGCACTGCTGGATTAAAAGGTATGCACAGTTTGATAACTTTTTGGGCATAATTCCAGATTGCTCTCCAGAATGGTTGGATTCGTTCACAACTCCAACAATGCATCAGTGTCCCAGTTTTCCCGCATCCCCTCCAACATTCATCATTATTTTTTCCTGTCATCTTAGCCAATCTGACAGGTGTGTAGTGGTATCTCAGAGTGATCTTAATTTGCATTTCTCTGATCAATAGTGATTTGGAACACTCTTTCATATGAGTGGTAATAGTTTCAATTTCATCATTTGAAAATTGTCTGTTCATATCCTTTGACCATTTATCAATTGGAGTATGGCTTGATTTCTTATAAATTTGAGTCAGTTCTTTATATATTTTGGAAATGAGGCCTTTATCAGAACCTTTAACTGTGAAGATGCTTTCCCAGTTTGTTGCTTCCCTTCTAATCTTGTTTGCATTAGTTTTGTTTGTACAAAGGCTTTTTAATTTGATATAATCAAAATTTTCTATTTTGTGATCAGTAATGATCTCTAGTTCATCTTTGGTCACAAATTTCTTTCTCCTCCACAAGTCTGAGAGATAAACTATCCTATGTTCCTTTAATTTATTTATAATCTCGTTCTTTATGCCTAGGACCCATTTTGATCTTATCTTGGTATATGGTGTTAAGTGTGGGTCCATGCCTAATTTCTGCCATACTAATTTCCAGTTATCCCAGCAGTTTTTATCAAATAATGAATTCTTATCCCAAAAGTTAGGATCTTTGGATTTGTCAAACACTAGATTGCTATAGTTGACTATTCTGTCTTGTGAACCTAACCTTTTCCACTGATAACTAATCTATTTCTTAGCCAATACCAAATGGTTTTGGTGACTGCTGCTTTATAATATAATTTTAGATCAGGTACAGCTAGACCACCTTCATTTGATTTTTTTTTTCATTAATTCCCTTGAGATTCTCGACTTTTTATTATTCCATATGAATTTTGTTGTTATTTTTTCTAGATCATTAAAATATTTTCTTGGAAGGCTAATTGGTATAGCACTAAATAAATAGATTAGTTTAGGGAGTATTGTCATCTTTATTATATTCGCTCGGCCTATCCAAGAGCACTTAATGTTTTTCCAATTATTTAAGTCTGACTTTATTTGTGTGGAAACTTTTTTGTAATTTTGCTCAAATAATTCCTGACTTTCCTTTGGTAGGTAGATTCCCAAATATTTTATGGGATCAACAGTTATTTTGAATGGAATTTCTCTTTGTATCTCTTGCTCTTGAATTTTGTTGGTGGTGTATAAAAATGCTGAGCATTTATGGGGATTTATTTTTTATCCTGCTACTTTGCTAAAATTATGAATTATTTCTAATAGCTTTTTAGTAGAATCTCTGGGGTTCTCTAGGTATACCATCATATCACCTGCAAAGAGTGATAGTTTGGTTTCCTCATTGCCTACTCTAATTCCTTTAATCTCTTTCTTGACTCTTATTGCAGAGGCTAGTGTTTCTAATACAATACCGAATAATAATGGTGATAGTGGGCAACCTTGCTTCAGTCCAGATCTTACTGGGAAGGATTCCAGTTTTTCCCCATTGCATATGATGCTTACTGAAGGTTTTAAGTATATGCTCCTGACTATTTTAAGGAAAAGTCCTTTTATTCCTATGCTCTCAAGTGTTTTTATTAGGAATGGCTGTTGCATTTTATCAAATGCTTTTTCTGCATCTATTGAGATGATCATATGGTTTTTGTTTGTTTGGTTATTGATATAGTCAATTATGCTAATAGTTTTCCTAATATTGAACTAGCCCTGCATTCCTGGTATAAATCCTACTTGGTCATAGTGTATTATCCTGGGGATGATTTTCTGTGATCTTTTTGCTAATATTTTATTTAAGATTTTAGCATCAATATTCATTAGAGAAATTGGTCTATAATTTTCTTTCTCTGTTTTCAGCCTACCTGGTTTAGGTATCAGTACCATGTCTGTGTCATAAAAGGAATTTGGTAGGACTCCTTCAATCCCTATTTTTTCAAATAGTTTATTTAGCATTGGAGTTAATTGATCTTTAAATGTTTGATAGAATTCAGATGTAAATCCATCTGGTCCTGGGCATTTTTTCTTAGGGAGTTGATTGATAGTTTGTTCTATTTCTTTTTCTGAAATGAGACTGTTTAGGATATTTACTTCTTCCTCTGTTAGTTTAGGCAAGCTATATTTTTGGAGGTATTCTTCTATTTCATTTAAGTTGTAGAATTTATTGGCGTAAAGTTGGGCAAAGTAAGTCCTAATTATTGCTCTAATTTCCTCTTCCTTAGTGGTGAGTTCTCCCTTTTCATTTTTAAGACTAACAATTTGATTTTCCTCTTTCCTTTTTTTAATCAGATTTACTAAGGGTTTGTCTATTTTGTTGGTTTTTTCATAGAACCAACTCTTAGTTTTATTAATTAATTCAATAGTTTTTTTTTTTTTTGTACTTTCAATTTTATTGATCTCTCCTTTTAATTTTAGAATTTCAAGTTTAGTGTTTGACAGGAGGTTTTTAATTTGTTCCTTTTCTAGCATTTTTAGTTGCAAGCCCAATTCATTGACCTTCTCTTTCTCTATTTTACACAAATAGGCCTCCAGAGATATGAGATTTCCCCTTATTACTGCTTTGGCTGTATCCCATACATTTTGTTATGATGTCTCATTATTATCGTTTTCTTGGGTGAAGTTATTAATTATGTCTATAATTTGCTGTTTCACCCAATCATTCTTTAGTATGAGATTATTTAGTTTCCAATTATTTTTTGGTCTACTTTCCCCTGGCTTTTTGTTGAATGTAATTTTTATTGCATTGTGGTCTGAAAAGGATGCATTTACTATTTCTGCCTTACTGCATTTGAGTTTGAGGTTTTTATGGTCAATTTTTGTATAAGTTCCATGAACTGCTGAAAATAAGGTGTACTCCTTTCTGTCCCTATTACATTTTCTCCAGAGATCTATCATATCTAATTTTTCTAATATTCTATTTACCTCTTTGACTTCTTTCTTATTTATTTTGTGGTTTGATTTATCTAATTCTGAGAATGCAAGGTTGAGATCTCCCACTGTTATAGTTTTACTGTCTATTTCTTCTTGCAGCTCTCTTAATTTTTCTTTTAAGAATTTAGATGCTACACCATTTGTTGCATATATGTTTAATATAGATATTGCTTCATTATCTGTGCTACCCTTTAGCAAGATATAGTGCCCTTCCTTATCTCTTTTAATTAGATCAATTTTTGCTTTAGCTTGATCTGAGATCAGGATGGCTATCCCTGCTTTTTTTTGACTTCACCTGAAGCATAGTAGATTTTGCTCCAACGTTTTACCTTTATCCTGCATGTATCTCCCCGCTTCAGGTGTGTTTCCTGTAAACAACATATTGTAGGATTCTGGCTTTTAATCCATTCTGCTAACCGCTTCCTCTTTATGGAGGAGTTTACCCTGTTCACATTTATGGTTAAAATGACCAATTCTGTATTACTTGCCATCTTGTTAATCCCGGTTTATGCTTTTCTCCCTTCTTTCCCCCTTCCCCCCTTCCTAGTATTAAGCTTGTGAGCACCACTTGCTTCTCAAAGCCCTCCCTTTTTAGTATCCCTCCCCCCCACCTTAAAGTTCCTCCCCCTATCTTACCCCTTTCCCTCCCAGTTTCCGTATTCCCTTCCACTTAGCTTATTCCTTCCCTTTTCATTTTTCCCTTCTCACTTTTCAATGAGGTGGGAGAAGTTTCACCATGGATTGAATATGTCTAAAATTTTTCTCTTAAAGCCAATTCTGAAAGCAGTAAAATACTCACTATATTCATCCCCCTCCATTCTTTCTCTCAGATATAATAGGTTTCCTTTGCCTCTTCATGAGATGTAGTATCCCCACTTTCCCCTTTTTCTGGTACAATGTCCTTTCCACATCTAGTTTCTAGAACAAGGTATACATGTATTCTTTATATATCTTTATAGCCGAAATATAGTTCCCAAGATTAATCTTTACCTTTTTAGATTTCTCTTGAGTTCTATATTTATAGATCAAACTTTTTGTTAAGTTCTGGCTTTTTCATCAAAAACAGGTGAAATTCGCTTACTTCGTTGAATGTCCATCTTCTTCCCTGGAAAATGATGCTCATTCTAGCTGGGTAAGTTATTTTTGGTTGCATACCAAGTTCCTTAGCCTTTTGGAATATCATATACTAAACTTGGAGGAAATCTTTACAGCTAGCATTTCTAATAAAAGTCTCATTTCTAAAATATAAAAAGAACTGAGTCAAATGACAGGAATACAGGTTATTCCCCAATTGATAAATGCATGAACAATTTCAAATGATGAAAAAAAGCCATTTATAGTTATATGAAAAAATGCTCTAAATCACTATTGATTAGAGAAATACAAATTAAAAGAAGTCTGAAGTATCACCTCACATCTCTTAGATTGGCTAAGATGACAGGAAAAGATGATAAATATTGGAGGTGATGTGGAAAAACTGGGACACTAATAGATTGTTAGTGGAGTTGTGAAATGATCTACCCATTCTGGAGATCAATCTGAAACTATGCCCAAAGGGCTATCAAACTGCATAACCTTTGACCCAGCAGTGCTTTTACTGGGTCTGTATACCAAGGAAATCATAAAGGAGGGAAAAGAACCTACATGTGCAAATATGTTTGTAGCAACTCTTTATGTAATAGCAAAGAATTGGAAAAGAATTAGATGCTCATGAATTGGTAATGACAGAACAACCTTTGATACATGAAAGTAATGAAATATTATTATTCTATTAAAAAAAAATGAACAAGCTGATTAAAGAAAGGCCTGGAAAGATTTACATGAACTGATGCTGAAACAAGAAGAACTAGGAATACATTATACACAATAACTGCAAGAATGTGTGGTGATCAATTATGAAAGTCTTAGTTATTCTCAGTAGTTCAGTGATCCAAAGCAATTCCAATAGACTTTAGATTGAAAATGCCATCTATATGCAGAAAAAAACCTAGGGAAATTGAATGTAAATCAGTACACACTATGTTCATTCTTTTTTCTGTTTTTTGTTTTTGTTTTTGTTTTTGTTTTTATCTCACCCATGGTTTTTCCCTTTTGCTTTGATTTTTCTCTCCCAACATAATTCATAAAACTTTCTGTATTAAAAAATAAATAAATAAAAATAAAAATAAAATAAAATAAATAAAAATTTTAAAAGGAAAGGAAAACAAAACAAAACAATTCAGGAAACTTGGGCAACATAATCTAATATTCAAACTCAAGAAACTTCATTTACAAATAAGACATATCTCCTTAATATTAGTCTCCTTAAGACTCTCCTAACAGAAGGTTTGCATATTACAATTATGTGCCATTTAATCTCGTTTTGTTGTTTTGTTGTACTTACTCACATACTTATAGTAATGGTGGATAGAGTTTTCCTAGTTATGCTTGCTTCACTCTACATAAATTCTTATAAATGTTCTCATGTTCCTCTTAATTCCTGATATTGATTGTTTCCTTTAATGTAATAATATTTCATTTCATTAATTGCCAAAACTTGATTAGCCATTCTCCAGTAGGTGACACTATGTGGTAAAGTGAATAGAGTTTACAGTCTAGATTCATGAAGATCTGAGTACAAATACAATCTCTTACATTTACTAGCTGTGTGTCCACTTAGGGGAAGTCACTCAATCCTGCTTGCCTCTGTTTTCTTATCTGTACAATGAATTAGAGAAAGAAATGACAAACCCCTACAGTAACTTTGCCAATGGACTCACAATGAGTGCAACATAACTGAAATAACTGAAGAACAAAATTCTCCAAGAACAAGAAACTTGAAAGCCAAGTGAAGCAATAAGACATCAGTGAATTCATATTGGGATAGATACTAGTGATTTCCTTGGTAGGAGAAACCTCCAGGTGAGAAAAATCATTTTCTGATTGCCCATCTGAATTATTTGAATCACATTTTATCAGGATCAAATAACAATTAAGCCCAATTCACCAGAATTGTTAATCATTTCAAATCTCTACTTTATCAGGATCTATAATAGAATAAGAAACTCTACCTGTTTTCTATTTATAACTACTTTTTAAGATCTTAGAATGATGGAATATTAGACACCTTCTTTAATCTGAAATTATTTATTATCCATTGCGAAGCACTGAGCTAGTGTAAAGCAGTGACATCCAGAGGCCAATTAGATAAAATGCAGACACATTGCTGGAACTCACAATATAAACTCAAGATTTATTTTTTCCTACTGAACTGTGACAAATTCCCCAAAGAAGAATCAACTATTAAGATATTTTGTTCACCAATACATTTTATGTGCATCATATTTTGCAGTAATTGAACTTCTTTCCAACAAACTTTTACCTTATTTGTTCTCTCTCTTCTATCATACAGTTAAAAACCTCAGGGTATGCAGCCTCCTCTCAAATTTTAGCATAATAAATCATTTATTTTGATACTTAATTTCAATTTTATTATGCTGTGTGAAAAAGATCTAGATACATTTTTTTCCTATTACTCACTGAACAAAATGAACTTCACAGAACATTTATTTGCCTTGCCAGATGGCCAGTCCTATCCATCTATGAAAGGCATGGACTCTTTTATCTGTGGAGGTTTTGCTGAGTAGTTTTGAACTTGCCTAATTCCATCTGTTCCTCTTCTTTTCCCTTCCCTACCCTCAAGTCAGGACATCAAATATAAGATACAAGACTGAGCTGAATATGTTATGCTTGAACAAATGTTGTTACATATTATTTTTTGAACAGATCCCATTATCAATTCAATGTATATTTATTAAATTATACAAGAGGCCCATATGAAATAATTACATCCTATTCTTTTATTGTTGTTATTTGCTTCAACATATTTAATATTTTACTTTTGTGATTATAACTATATTTTGAACAACACTATTCAAGAAATGAATAATATTTTCACATAAGCACAATTAACATTATTTTGGGGATCTCTCTTAAATCTTGTTAAGGAATGTGGATTAGATGTAACATTATTTGACTAGGTTGTAGGATAGAGATAAGAGCCTGGAAATCAGGAAAACTCATTTTCTGGAGTAAAACTCTAGACTCAGAAACCTAATAGCCATCTGACTTGTTTGTGTATAGTTTTCTCAACGAAAAAATGATCTCTGAAAGGAAACAGCAAATCAATTCAATATCTATGCCAAGAAAACTCCAAATGGGGTCATAAAAAGTCAAACATTACTAAAAAAACAACTGACAAAAATAGAATTAGGTTTCAAATTAAGGAATCAAATGGTAGAATTAAAGTTAATCAGAGAATGAGAGTTAGCACAGAGCCAAATAAGAGATTAGATATAGCCTATCTGATGGGTTATGTAATCATTTTAAGATGGCTTTTTGGCAAGAAGGAATATTAGAGCTTTAAAAGGCACATTGGGGAACATCTAGTCCAATCTATTACCCCTTCTCCTATTTTCTAGTAGCATACCTAGGTCATGTAATCTTATTTGTAATTCTCAATGAGGAAAACCCTCTACTTTCTGAAATAGACTATATCACCCTGAGATAACAATCGTTATTTGAAAGTTATTTTTCTTACAGTAAGCCTAAATTTCCCTATTGGAGCTTCTATGTGTTGCTGTTGTTTCTGTTCTCAAGATTCTTCATCATGACAGTGCTTAAAATATTTGAAAGGATATACATCACATTGACTCTTTTCAAATTAAACATTCACAGATTTTTCATAACATCATAATTTTTCCTGAATTAGAGGTTCTTCACTGCCCTTATTGTCCTACTCTTAATACTCAGAAGCCAATCTGTTCCCTTTCCAATGTATGGTGCTCAAAAATGAATTCAATCTACTTGTGGTCTTGTCAGGGCAGAATGCAACTCTGCTAATAGAATCTTTTAACTGGAAGTTATGTCCCTCTTAGAACATGTCAAAATCATGTTAAGTTTTTGGATTGTTGTTTTATAAGAATGTAAATTGTTACTGCTTTGACATATACAGTAATTAAAAGAGAGTTAGGTAACTGAAGCTTTCATGAATAACATTTTGCAATAACAAAATCTTTCATTAGGTTGGCTATTATTAAGTTAATTTTTGTTAATCTCTGTCATGCACAGAATCTCCATAATTAGAATACCTGAACTAGATGACAGGAATTATAATAAATTTCTAGTTACAAGAAATGAAGCATTAATTTCTTAATTTTAAATGTTTCATTGAAATGTCCCCTTGCATTATTCTGTTCCTTTTTATAATGTGTATTTTCACATACTCTAAATTAAGTCCTAAATTTGTATAATCACTGAGAGCAATATTTTCAAAATCTCTCTTTTACTTGAATTACTATAATTTCAGGTCATTAGTATGCATTTAATACATGGAAAAATTTTTCAATTAAATATTTCAGATCCTTGAGTTAATAACAACAAATGAATATAAGGTTACTCTCTAATTTTTGTTTGCAATGATTGCAGCAATTAGCAATTGCCTAAATAGTGCTTTAAATTAATTTTTATTTTTTGATTCTGACAATTTTATGAATCAGAAAGAGTAAATGTTATTCCCATTTAAAGATAAATAAATGGAGTTTGTGGAACTTAAGTGACTTGCCTAATGCCACTCAGCTGATAGGTTAGAATCAGAAAAAGAAGCCCAGATCATCTTACTTTAAGTTTAATGTGAGATGACTTTGTGGAAACATATTGTTCTTTTTTTTCCAATGACCTTAGCTGAAAACTCTCTCTTTCCCTAAATTGGAGTATCCTCTTATAGAACCCCAAAACAGGAATCTATTCTCAGATATCTCCCTAGGGAGCTTCTCTTAAGTGAATTCTCCTATTGTTCTCTGTCACCAAAAGGCCAATAAGAGGCAAACAATTACAAATCAGTCCCACTACAATAGATTATTACTATCTTCTCTTCGATGAATTTAGAGATAATTCTCTTCTTCCCTCTATTAGAATTTCTACATTATATAACTCAAGAACAAACATATGTTCTCAAGTTTCTACTCATAGGCTAGCTATTAGGGAGCTAAGCCAGGAAAAGGGTACTGAAGTTTTTAAATAAGCATTTATGTAGAACTTATTATCTGTTAGGCACTGTGTGAAGCAACTTTAAAACAAACAAACAAAACAAATTATCTCATTAAAAACCTCACAACAACCTTCCAAGTGCTATTGTCCAACTTTATATTCGAGGAAACAAAAAACAAACAAGTTCACACCACTAGTAAGTTTCTAAGACCAAATTTGAATGTAGATCTTTCTGACTGACTCTAGACCTGGTGTTCTCTCCACTGTGTCACCAGATACCTCTGAACTGAAAATTAAATGGACTAGGGTCTAAATATTGCTTGTGTGAGTTTGAGCAAATCTCTTAACCTCTCTGTGTTCTTTTTTCTTCTGCAAAATTAACAAGTTGAAATGAATTTTCTCCAATAATTTATGAGAAGAGATGAAAAAATCTAAGAAAAAGATGAAAAATGTGTCTTTCCTAAAAGATGATATCAAGATGATCTTTATTTTCTATAGAGTGAGTGATTCCTGATGTTTGTTTTATTTTAAAAATTTTTAATATTTTTGAATTGTATCAAGGAGTGATTTGTTATTAATGTCATGTGCTTCTGAGAATGTTATGACAATAGACTGACCAAAACAAGAAGAATATTTTAGATTAATTATGGATTACTATGATTTAGTAGTTAGTAACTCAATGATCACTAAATTGTCTTTGTAAATTAATGGAACGGAATAAACTCTTTTACTTGGATTCTGTAATGTGTTATTCCCATACAGAGTGGGGAAAAAGTTTTAGCTAAGTTGATGGAAATGTAGTATTTAGTGTATAATGACCTTCTACCATGAATCTTCCTATGGAACTTTAGGTGAGACAGACAGGACAATGGACTCTTAAATTAAAAGTTATATACAAGTTTCAGAATAGGGACTTCAATAATGTATTACCCATCCCAAAATTAACTTCTTTCTTTTCCACTATGGGCACTACTACAAAGGCTCTTCATGTTATTGGATAAATAAATTGGACAAATTTATACCACATATGTTTGTATGTGTGTATTAATATACATATACTCTCTATAGCTCTAATTATATTTTTGTTTAAACACATTTTCCAGATATATTTTCACTAACCTGAAAAACTGAATTCTAAATTCTGTCCCTAATCCAAACATCTACTGCATTCGAACACTTGAGAACAACTAATTACACCTTGTTTAAATCATGAGTTTTGTTAACTATGTTTGTCATTGTATATAAAATTGAATATTAAAATTCCATTCTTGGAAGAGGTCCAGAAAGTTTATTTAGCTTTTACTCTTTGATCCAGTCTTGACCACTTAAGCAATTCAAAGCAGATCAATGAGATTGGAGAATTATCTTGAATAGCAGTTTCATGTCTACAAATATTCATAATCCAGAAGGTCTTTATTATGAAAGTACAAAATTAAATTTTATTGCATTAAAATAAAAATATCCAAACTAATTATCTCCATAAATACATAAAAATCTTTTGAAAAAATCAAACTCTTATTTATGCAAAAAAAAAAACCTTAGGAAGTATGAGTATCATTTGAATATCATAAAAATATGAATCTAAAATCAAAATCAGTCATCATGTCTAATGTGGATATATTATAAGCTTTCCCATAAATATAGGAGTATAGCAAGGACATCTGCTTTTCCAACTATTTTTTGATGTAGTTCTAAAAATGTTAGCAATAGCAACAAGCAATGAGAAAGAAATTCAAGGTGAAGAAATCATTTCTATTTGTTGGGAATATAAATGTTTCTTAGTCAATTGTAGGGTATTAGTAGCAATGTTCTTTGAAGATGAACCTTCAGCAATGTTTCAGGCTACAAATTATATGCAAAAATAATCAATGTTACACTGTAATATTGACAAAATCCAAGAGACAATAACAAAAAGTGAAATGTTCAAAATAACTACAAAATGCATAAAATAATTATAGAATAATCATCTAAATCTATAGAACACACGATACTTATATACATTCAATTACAAAGTGCTCCTTAAAGAACATTTTTTTAAAATAAATTTTTAAAACTTGGAACACAAGGTTTTGCAAGGGTGAACACTGAAAACCATGTATGTATATATTTTGAAAATAAAAAGCTAAAAAAAAAATTGCTCATGGCTAGGCTATGGCAAAATGCTGAAAATGATAAAAATAATTTATAATTTTAATTCTATTTCGATAAAATCATCAAAGGGATATTTTATATAACTTGTTAAAATAATAGCAAAATTTACAGATCAAAAGTTCTTAAATATTGAAGGAAACAGTGAATCTATGTAATGATAAAGGAGAATCATTCCTTCAAACTATAAAGCAATGTTTATCATTATTAGTAGATACTGGTTAAAAAGTAAAGGAGTAGCTCAGTAGAACAGACTGTACAAAAGAGAACAAAAATAGAAATCAAAAACAATCATTTATGAAAATAGAAAGCATAATATTTATTCTCTGATTAAAATAGCTGCTGGAAGATTGTAAATCAGTTTAGCAGAAATTTGTGTCATAAAAACATTTTATGCCATATTTTCCAATAAATTTAAAATGAATAGGTAATCTTAACATTGAAATTCTTCCTACAAAAATGGGGGAGAGCAACTGTTACACAACTATTGGCAGGACTTGTATTCTCAATCAAACATGCGATAGAGAAACTATAAGAGAGATAACATGATTATAAACAAGATTACATGAATTTGAAATTTTTGGAGACACCCAAAATAAATTCATCTAGTATAAGAAGAGAAGTAAGTAGTAGACAAAAAACAAACAAATTTGGTATTAAATTTGTCAGGGGAAAAAAAGGGTAGTTATCTAAGATATATAGATTACTAATGCATATGAATATATATTTGTATGTTTTAGTTGTCTATATACCTATCATGCCTGCAAGTATGTTACATATTATGTATGTGTGTAAGTATAGACATATGACTAAAAACCATTCATCAATAGATAAGTGATCAATAGATATAAACAAATAGTTCTCAAAGAGAATTACTATTAACAATCATGTGCAAGTATGCTCCAAATCACTAATAAGAGAAATGCAAATCAACACAATCTTTAAGTTACACTTTTAATCCTACATTGACAAAGGAGATGAAAGATGAAAATAGTCAATTTAAGGATGTTGTGAAAAAAAAAAAAACCCAAAACAACAAACTACACTACCATAATTGATGAAGTTGTGGATCACTGTAACTAATGGGAAGCAATCTTTGGCTATGGGAGTAACTCTTCCTTAGGAGTTCCACTCCTAGACTTACCATCCAAGAAGATCACTAATGTCTATGAAAGTTCCTATGATATCATTATATTTCTAGAAAGAATCAAAGACAGAGTAGATATCCATTAATTTGGGAATTAATAAACAAAGTATAGTGCACTGATATAATAGAATATTAGCAACAGTATGAAAAAAAACTAATATGATCACTAGAGAGCACTGAAAGATTTATAAGATTTGATATATAGCAAAGAAAAAAATAAATCAGAAAAAAGCAAACAAAAAACAAATTCCAGCAGTGTAAATGAGGAAAACAACCACAAAGCAATCAAATGTCAATGATGCAAATTTATAAACAAGAATGACTCCAAAGATAATAAAAAAGATTTAATATGAAAAAACAAATTCATGTCTTAACTAACAAAAAAAAAGAGATTTATGAGCATAGTACATTACATTTATTTTCAGAGTTTTTTTTTTTTTTTTATCCTTTTTCTGGCTGATTTTTTAATTATTTTTTTTCTTTCCTATTTAAGATATTATTTGTTATACGGGAGAGCTCTATAGAATAGAGGAAATGCAGGAATACCAGAAGAAATTTTAATGGTGTAAAAATAAAATGTGTCAATCAAATTTATAAAAGCAAATAAACATTTTTTTTATGTAATGAAGGGATGAAATTATCTAAACTCTCCCTTTTTCAGGTAAGAAAAATGTGGCAAATAAAGATTAAATAACATTCCCATGGTCATGACTCATTTGCATTCAAAATATAAGTGATGGCCAGGTTTCCAGGTTCTCATTCTAATTTTCTTTCCATTAAACCAACACTTCTCAAATTTTGTGGTCTGAGGACCCATTTAAACTTTTAAAAATTATTGAGAATCCTAAAGAACTTTTGTTTATATGGGCTAAATCTAACAACATATATTAAATTAGAAATTTAAAAGAAAATTGTTAAGTTTATTCAACACATTTAAACTAATAAACCCATTGTGTTTTCATATAAGTAATGCAATTTATGAAAATAATTATATTTTCTGAAACAAAAAAGAGTGAATAGAATAACATTTTATCTATTTTTGAAATTCTATTGTTTATAGAAGACAGCTGGATTCTCATAACTGCTTCTGATTTCAATCTATTACAGCATGTTGTTTTGGTTGAATTATAGAGAGAAAATATGGCCTTACAGAGAGGTACAGTTGAAAAAGTTAAGAGCATTTTAATGAATAAAAATGTTTTACTATGAAAAGAGTTTTGACCTCATAGACCCTTTTAAATGGTTGCAGAGATTCTCAAGGTTTCATGGATCATGCTTGAGAAATGCTGCATTAAACCATAACATCTTTTCTATTGCTAATCTCTTCCCCATAGAGGGGGAGAACACATGGGCAAGGTTCTACTTGTAATCATTGAAATACAATTAGGCAGATGCTAGAAAGCTGTTTTTGTTAGATCTCAAGCTTCTTTCTAGGCATTCAGATGAGAGCTCAGAATGATTAAAAACTTATTGATCAATAAACTCATTTATTCATTTTCTACTATGTATAAAGCATTTTCTATTTATTGAAAACACAAAGACAAAAATAAAACAGTTGTACTCCTTAAGTTTTTCACTTTCTATAAAGAGTAGTTATGTCTAATTATATAGGCATGTGCAAAATGAAGACAAAATAGATAGAATATGTTTTAGAAGAAGAAAACACTAATCCATAGTAGGGTCAGGAAAAGTTAAATATAGAGTATAGTGCTTGAACACATTCTTAAAGAAAAATAGAAATTCTAAGATGTAGAAGTGAAAGGGAATAATAGAATCCAGGAACAGAGGATCTGTCCTCTGTTAGTGCCATAACAAGGAGAAATGAGATGGAATCTTATGTATAAAAAACAAAAAGACAATTTTAAATTAATGGTATAAATTGGTGTAAATTCACCTTAGATTAAATTCTTTATAAGGTTGCTTGTTGAGTAGGGCAACAACTTCAAGATTTCATCTTCTCATCTGATCTGAGAACCAAGCTTTGACCTAATCTCCAAATGAGCAAGAGAAAAAATCCAGTATCTTTCCAATATTTGGTTATTTAGTCATTATTTCCCTCAAATTTAAGTAGCATGTGGTTATATTTAAGGGGGTGCATGTATTTGTATGAGAAAAAAATAATATCAATATTATGTACACTGTTAGGATTATTTAAAAACAATATTGTTAATGAGTTCATAGGCGTTAGCAGACTAGTAAAGAGCTCCACTACATTATACACACATGCAAAAATATTGGAGATCACCACTAAAAAGGAAAAAGGAAGTCACTCAAGTTTTTTTTAGATTGCCGAATGATGTGGTCAGAACTGTACCTTATTACTTTAGCAAGCTATGCAGGAATAAACTTAAGCCTCAGAGGTAAATTTGGATATTTTTACAATAATAGTCCGAAGAATATGACTGCCTAAGAGTGATGACAATATATACTGCCCAAGAGAAATAGTAAGGTAGTAACAACAGCATCTGGCAACTGATTGAATATATTAAGCAATCAATTATTTTTACCCACTACCAATTCTTGGAGACACAATGACATGTGTTTATTGTAGTTTTTGAAAGTGGATTCAATTAGCATGGTCTCTATGAAGAGTATGTTTTTCTTCCCAATTTTATTTATTCAGATATTTTCCATAAGTTAAATTCTATTTCAAATGCTACTTTTCCCATACAACAACACTTAATTCCTCTCATTTTAAATAATTGTTTTTCATGAATTTTAATGATCTGTAGTTTTTCTTTTAATTAATTTTTTTTACATTTTAGTAGTTATTTCTGTATGTCTTATGTTTCATAGCAGACAGTAAGCTCTATGAAGACAGGGGCTATATTTTCTTCTCTGTTTTCTAGCACTTAGCATATGACTTTGCATGTAGTAAACATAAAATAAAAATTTATTCAATGAATAAATCTGTTCAATAAATTTGAAAATTATTTTCCCCCAGAAGGTAACTATAAGTAATTGCCAGTAGAAAGACATTTGAATAAAATGTGAAATGATCAAGTTTTTTTGTGAATGCATATACATTCCTTTAATCTTATATTTGAAACAAATTTATCTTAATACTTTTTCTTTCTGTGTGATAATTGCACAATCTATTTTCCCTTGACCATCTTGAATTATTATTTGAGTATGCTATATTCTTGGTCTTGCTTGAAGAACCTTAATTTAATAAATAATATTTGCAGGCCTTCTTCTGTGTGTGTGTGTGTGTGTGTGTGTTTCTGTTTCTCTCTTTGTCTCATTGTATCTCTGTATCTTTTTCTATGTATGTATCTTTGTCTGCCTTTGTCTCTTTGTCTCTCATTTTCTTTTTCTCTTCCTCCTTCTCTCCCAAACAGTTCAGTGATTTTACTTACAACCTATTAACACCTAGGCAATTCATTTAACCTTTCTTTGTTTCAGTTTTCCTATCTATAATAGAAGAGAGTTGCACTAGAGGGCCTCCATAGTACCTCCCAACTCTAAATCTATAATCATAGTATTTTATGGGTCTGTGGCATTAGTAAGCTTTAAAACAAATTATATGTTACTTTTCATTTTTTAAAATTGTCAGTATTATTATTTATTTTTATAGAGACAAGAAATTTAATAAGGAGCTTGCTATGAAATCAATGGCACAACTTGATTATCACAGAAAAGCAGAGGATCAGCATTCAGAAGGACTTCAAACCCCGCCCCAACCCCCCTGCCCAATCCAAATATGAACACAAGATCTATCAACAACATTTCTTCAGTCAATACCTGAATAACTGTTGTCAGGAGAGAACCTATTAACTCTTGTGGAAATTCAAACCTCTTTGAATAATGTTAATTATCGTCATGTTTTCCTTGCATCTAACATAAATTTGCATTTGGAACTTCAATTCATTGTTTTTATTTTTTTTCCTTCAAGGGCCAAATGGAAGAAATTTGTTCCCTTTTAAAACTGATAGCCCTTCAGATACTTGAACTCAGCTGTCATGTCCCTCCATCCCTCAAAAACATTTTCTTGTTTTTCCATAACAAACATTCTTAAATTTTTGATGAGCTTGAAGGATATCACTATGCTTATTGTCCTCCTCTAGATACTGAATCTTTTCAATGTTACCTGAATGTCATATTCAAAATTAATCTCAGTATTTCAGATATGATATGAACAAGGTAAATTCTTTCACCTCCCTAGTTTGGAACATTATTTCTCTTCTAATATAGCCTAAGATTAAATAGCTTCAGATCATTACTATCAGTTGTGTTGAACCCAATGCTACATCTCAGAATCATCTACCTTTGATTTTATAGAGGCAAAGAAATTGATTTCATTATTCTGTAGACACTGGCTACTTGATCACAAATACTTCCAATTTTTTCCAGCATGAGATTGGGAGGTGAGCTGTCTCAGACTTAAAACATGTAGATATTATAAGGTAGACTACAGAGTATGAATATATAATACTTTTGTAAATGATAAAGTTTTGGAATGATATTTTTTCTTATTCTGCCCTTGACTCTTAGAATGACTGTAATTAAAATCTTCATTTGGACATCCATCACACTGACTAATTAATTGTGTGCCTTTCCTTTGTTTTCACATGTAGCTGATTGCTATTATTTTAAATACTGAACTGTAATCAATATGTTGGGCAGGGGGGGAGAAGACATAATCAATTCAGAAAAAAAGCATAGAGAATAAAAATAAAGGAAAGGAAAAGGAAAAAAAAAAAAGAAACTCCAGAGAGGGATATTCCAAGATAGAACAGCCTTCTCAAAGAATCAGGAAAATCTAATGGCTGTCCTATATATTCAGATGAACTAAAGACCTATAGGGTGCAGGCTGAATGCTGGTTGGTTCTGAATCTGTCAGTGGCTCATAGTCGTTTTAAGAAGTAGAAAAGTCTTTTTTGAAGACCTTGCATTCATTTCTCTACAAAATTTTTGTGAGTGTATTATTCTTATGGTGCCTTTCTATCACCTCCCCTGGCAAAAAGCTTAATGTTATTTTGAAAATAAATGGCATAGTGTTCATCAAGCGGCCATAGATAGCCAGAGACTATGGCTTGCTCTCTTCTTAAATGACTGTGACTAATTGCATGCTGCCTGCCAGGCAATCTCCTGACCTATACTTGAATGTGCTGGTTGCAGTAACTACTCCTTCTGACCCAAGGCTGGAAATAAAAACTGGCCTCCTGCCTCTATTTCCTTGTAAATGCCATCAAATGGCAGAAGAAATGAATTTTCCTGCCATGTTTGCTATTTCACTAAATTTTCCCTCTGGGAATGCTCAGTCAGTGCTATTCCAGGCAGCAGTATGAACAATGAACACATGAGTAACTATATATGTCTGAGTAAAAAAAAATAAGGACACCTATACTTTCTTTTCTTTCTTCTTTTCTTCCTTCCTTCTTTGTCCTTCTTTCCTTTCTTTCTTTTTTCTTTTGTTCTTTCTTTTGTTCTTTTTTTTTTTTTTTCTTTTCTTTCTTTGTTCCTTTCTTTCTCTGTCTCTCTCTTCCTTCCTTCCTACTTTCCTTTCTTTTTCTTTCTTCCTTCCTGCTTTCCTTTCTTTTTTCTTCCTTCCTTCCTTCCTGCTTTTCTTTCTTTCCTTTCTTTCTTTCTTTCTTTTTCTTTCTCTCTCTTTCTTTTGTTCTTTTGTCTTTCCTTCTTGCTTTCTTCCTTCATTTCTTTCTTCCTTTTTCCTTCCTTCCTTTCTCCCTTCCTTTTGTCCTTCCTACCTGTTTTCTTTTCTTTTTCTTTCTTCCTTCTTGCTTTCCTTTCTTTTTTTTCTTCCTGCTTTTCTTTCTTTCCTTCAGTTTTTTTTTCAAAAAAAGTTGAGATTCAGGGTCTCCTTGTCACTTTCAGAAAGTCACTGATGTGTAGCCAATTTTCTAAAATATTTCATGACAATTACTCTATTTTATCTTGGGCTCAGTCAAAATATCAGAATTTATATTTGAAGTAAAAAGAGGAAATACCTTTAATTTTTCTCCTTTCCTCCTTGGGGAATATCAAGGTTTTGATTGATTTTACTTGCATTGCTCCTTATTCTCTGGATCAACTTCACTTAGCACATGCTAATTTAATAAGATGTCACATTGATGTATTCTGAGAGGTATAAGATTATAGATTTACATATCTACTTTCCTGCTATGTCTATGGAAATTTCATCCCTGGAGTACAATTTTACCAAAAGCCCACAGATTCCATGCATTCCCTAAGAACAGAGAGAATAGCATTCCTAAATAGCATAATGCTATTAATTCATTGGTCTTTGAGTTAGTTCTAATGCATTGAAATCCCAGACATGACATTAAAATGGACACTAAAAACTTTGCTTTAAAATTTGCATTGTTAAAGTACTTCTGAGAAATATCTATATTTGGTTCTTCTATATGGATTCTAATAATTTTTTTAGGTTATACATTTCACATCCAGGAAAAAAAAAATATGTAGTATTTGAGTCATGATGGAACATTGAAAAAAGCTAGCTTAATCTTGGACTATAGTTTCTAAGACTAGAGAAGTAGTATTTCTGCTCTAATCTGCATTGGGCAGACAATAAATTTTTTCAAAGACCTTTTTCAGTTATGGGTATCAAATTTAGGAAGGGCATTGTGAACATACAGTGTATAAAGTAGAGCAGCAGGAGGTTAAAAGGCCATTAGTCTATTGGGATTAGTTAAAGTAATTTGGTAAGTTTAGATTAGAGAAGAGAAACTGAAGGAGAATCATAGTCATCTTCAAATATTTCAATGATTGTAACATGGAAAAGGGATTATACTTGTTCTAAGTGGTCTTAGGGAAAGAACCAGGAACAAGGCTCAAATATAATTTGAAATAAAGAAAATACTTCCTAACAATCACAGCTGTTCAAAATTTCTGCCCCAGAATTTTCACAATAGAGATGTAATAGTTCAATTAATATTTACTTTGCACAGCATGCATTTGTGGAGAGTAATTAATTTTTCTTTAACTAAGTATGCTGGTAAATATTTAACAACTAAAACTTTGGTATACTTTTACATTTGATCTTCATTATAAACATTTTTCCATCACATTATTAAATCTAGATAATCAACTAAACAATAAATCAACTTCTGATTTCTGACGTTTATTGATTTTGGAAGTATAAATGCTCACAATAATTAAAAATGAATTAATCAGCTCTCAGTGTAAGCTAATTCTAGCATATTACAGCAAACAGATGATGCACATATAGATACAGATATAGATATTTTATGTAGATATGTATTTATATAGAGATATAGATTTTCCTTAAGATGAATGTATGCATGATCACTACTACAGATGTAGAAATTTAGATGATTCAGATCTACTCAGTTTATATCAACATATGTGCATATAGATGTATATCTATAAAGATCTAAATGAACAATATTATCTATAAATGATTTATGGTATATTTATATGCAATGGTTTACATGTATATACACAAATATCTTAAGAAAAGCAAAAAGCCAGTAGATTTTTCATTATTTTATAAATTCTTTTAATATAGCTTCATAATGCCAAGGAAGAAATTAGATAAAAGATTCAAAAATTCATCAAAATCTGTGCACTAATCTTATGAAACAATTTTTTTTTAATTTTAAAGTGTAATTTATTTTTCTCAAACAAAAAATATCGGAATATTATTCCCTATAATATAAGTGTCTGGAATACTTAAGGAGTCATCTACTGTCCAAGATGATGAAATCCTTCTAGAGATGAAATTAACTACATGATCTTATTGGAGTAGATGGAAATTTTTTCAAGGGAGCAATGTGAGCTGTGCATAAATTTCACATTTAACCAAAATGTATTCTTATTCTGAGCTATACCCATGTCAAACAGTTTATAGAGTCAAAATATTTTTAAACTGTCAAAGTTTAACTAGACTCTAGATGTCATACAATCTAATTCCTTGATTATAAAAGGCAGGAACTGAGTATGAGATAGGGAAGGAGACCTACTCAATATCAAATATTTTAACTAGTCAGAGTCTTTTGGTTTCTTATCTTATAGTCTTTAGCTAAGAACTTTTGAGGGGGGAGAGGGACCAAGCTTGTGATTTCATTATTTTAAGTAATTGTTGGTATAGGAACTTCCTCCAAAGATATAGATTAATAACACTGCTCTATATTAAACTCCATGTTACTTGTGCAAATAATATTTGTCATAAGAAAGATTTGAAGTCATCATGATTCCAAAGCCAACTCTCTATACATCATTCCATATTTCTTTTTAGAGATAAGAGCAGATAAAAGATAAATGGAAAGTAGGCAACTTTTTCTGAGTATTCTAGGACTATAATTTACTTCCTATGCAACAAGAATCCAGACAATAGTGATCCAGATATAGTTTTCAGTGAATAAATGAAGCCTCTCCAGTGCTAATGAGAGTAGCCATACTGTGACAAAATGATTAATAAATTAAGTTTTCATATCAATTCAATTGAACTTTATAAAGCCTTTATAAAGTATCTACTCAATTTTCTTAACTGTATTAGGCCTTGGTAATTCCAATATAAACATGAGACAGTCTTACCCTCCAAAGCATTCAGTTATATTTGAGTAAAACATGGAAACATAAAATTCACACAAAGTGAATGCAGTCATTTCAGGGTGGAAGTGTGGCAACACAATTAATTGGGAATATTAATAAAGATCTCTTACAGAAGTCGACACATGGTCTAGTCATGGGGAATAATCTGTATAAAAGTCCACATATGAAATGTTACATATAAATGACAGCAAATAACATTGTTTGAATGAAACATTAAGAATATAATAGCTCAAAGTAATGCAGGGAAAATGAGTAGCAATATGAAATTATTCTAGAAAGACAAGTTGGAATAAGATTATTAGTGCCAAATAGAAAAGCTGTGATATATTCCAGAAGTAAAAGGAAGCCATTGAAGTTTTTGAACAAAGGAATAACATAGTTCTCTGGCAGTGATATTCAGGTTAGATGGAACTGTAGAAACCTTGGACAAAGAAAGGGCAAATAGGAAATTCCTAAAAAGAGAATTGATAGATCTCTCAAAATATTAGAGGACACTTTTTTTCTTTTTTTTTAATTTTAATACACATTGTTTTATGAATTATGTTGGGAGAGAAAAATCAGAGCAAAGAGGGGAAATGTTGGGAGAAATTTAAAAACAAACAAACAAACAAAAAAGAAGTGAACATCACATGTGTTGATTTATACTGAGTCTCCTTAGTTCTTTCTCTGGTTGCAGATAGCATTTTCTGTTCAAAGTCTATTGGGATTTCTTTGAACAACTGAGAAGAACCAAGAATTTCATAGATGATCATGGCCCATGCTTGCTGTTTTTGTGTACAATGTATTCCTGGTTCTGCTGGTTTTTCTCACCATCAGTTCATGTAAATCTTTCCTGTCCTTTCTAAAGTCACCTTGTTAATTATTTTTTGTGGAATTATAATATTCCATTACTTTAATGTATCACAACTTGTTCAGGCATTCCTTAATTGTTGGGTATCCACTCCTTTTCCAATTCTTTGCTACCATAAAAAGAGCTACTAAAAACACTTTTGCCTATGTGGGTCCTTTTTCCCTCCTTTATGATTTCCTTGGGATACAGACACAGTGATGGCATTTTTGGGTCAAAGAGTATGCACAGTTTTATAATCCTTTGGGCACAGTTCCAGATTGCTCTCCAAAATGTTTGGATCATATCACAATTCCATCAACAATGCATTAGTGTCCCCGTTTTCCCACATCCATTCCAACATTTATCATTACCCTTTCTTTTCCTCTTAGCCAATCTGGTAGGTATAAGGTGAAACCTCAGAATTGTTTTAATTTACATTTATCTAATCAATAAAAAATTTAGAACTTTTTTCATGTAACTATAAATGGCTTTAATTTCATCATCTAAAAATTGTCTGTAAATATCCATTGACCATATTTCAAATGGGGAATGATGTGTATTCTTATATATTTGACAGTTTCTTATATATTTTAGAAATGAGACATTTATTGGAAACACTGGCTGTAAAGATTTTTTTTCCCAGCTTTGTACTTCCCTGCCGATTTTATTAGTGAAAAAAAAAACTTTTTAATTTAATGCAAAGTGACTTATTTTGCTTTTCATAATGTTTTTTAAGAATTTTTTTGTTCATAAATTCCTCCCTTCTACAAATATCTGATTGGTAAATTATTCCTTGTTTTCCTAATTTGTTTATGTTATCATTTTTTATGCCCAAATCATGTATCCATTTTGATCTTATTTTGATATGCAGTGTGAGATGTAAGTATATGTCAAGTTTCTTACATGTTATTTTTGAGTTTTCCCAGCAATAGTGAGTTCTTATTCCAGAAGCTAGAGTTTGGAAATGTATCCAATATAGATTGTTATAAGCCTTGCTTATTGTGCCATGTGCATCTAATCTGTTTCAATGATCCACCACTTTATTTCTTAGCCAGTACCGAATGGTTTTGTTAACTGCTGTTTTATAATATAGTTTTAGATTTGGTACTACTAAGCCACCATCCTTTGTATTTTTTTTTCATTAATTTCTTTACCTTTTGTTCTTTTGGATGAATTTTGTTATTATTATTTTATAGTTTTATAAAATGCTTTGACAATTTGATTGATATTGCATTGAACAAGTAGACCAATCTAGGGAGAACTGTCATTTTTATTATATTAGCTCTGCCTTGCCAAGAACAATTTATATTTTTCCAGTTCTTTAAATCTGATTTTATTTGTGTGAATAGTTTGTTATTGTATTCTTATAGTTCTTAGTTTTGTCTTGGCAGGTAGAGCACTAAGTATTTCATTTTCTCTCCAGTAATTTTAAATGGACTTTCTCTTTCTATCTCTTGTTAATGGTCTTTGTCAGTAATATATAAAAATGCTGATGATTTATGTGGGTTTATTTTATATGTTGCAACGTTGCCAAAGCTATGAATTATTTCCCGTAGATTTTTGGATGATTTTCTAGGATTCTATAGTTATATTATCATATCCTCTGCAAAGAGTGATACTTTTATTTCCTCATTGCCTATTCTAGTTCCTTTCATTTCTTTTTCTTTCTTTCTTTTTTTTTATTGCTAAAGCCAACATTTCTAGTACAATGTTGAATAATAACGATAATAATGGGCATCCCTGTTTCATCCCTGATTTTATTAGAAATATGTCCAGTTTCTCTCTATTATTCTCTCTAATGTCAAATAATGCTTGCTGTGTGTTTTACATTAATATTGCTTATTATTTTAACAAAAGCTCCCTTTATCCCTATGGTCTTTAGTGTTTTTAATAGGAATAGATGCTGTATTTTGCCAAAAAACTTTTCTGCATCTATTGAGATTGTCATAAAATTTCTGTTGGTTTTGTTATTGATTTAGTCCATTATGGTAATAAGTTCCCAATACTGAACTACTCCTACATTCCTGGCATAAATCCCACTTGGTCAGAGTGTATTATACTGCTAATAAATTGCTGTAATCTCTTTGCTAATATGTTATTTTAAATTATTGCATTAGCAATCATTAGGGAGATTGGTCTGTAATTTTCTTTCTTTGTTTTAGTCCTTCCTGGTTTAGGTATAAGTATCATATTTGTGTCATAGAAAGAATTTGACAGTTTTCCATCTTTATCTATTTTCCAAATAATTGAATTAACTATTTTAAATGTTTGGTAGAATTCTCTTGTGAATCCATCGGGCCCTGTAGATTTTTTCTTGGGAGTTCATTGATGAATTGTTCAATCTCTTTTTACAAAATGGAAACATTTAAGTATTTAACCTGGACAGTTTATGTTTTTGTAAATGTTCATCCATTTTGGTTATATTTTCAGACTTGTTGCCATAGAGTTGGGCAAAATATCTCCTAATTAGTTCTTAATTTCTTTTTCATCGGTGACAAATTATCCCTTTCATTTTTGATGCTGGTGATGTTTTTTTTTGTTTTGTTTTGTTTTGTTTTGTTTTGTTTTGTTTTTGCTTTTTTTTTCTTTTTATGATCAAATTAACCAAAGGTTTATCTATTTTGTTGTTTTTTTCATAAAACCAACTCAGTTTTATTTATTAGTTCAATAGTTTTTGTAGTTTCCATTTTATTAATCTTTCCTTTGAGTTTCAAGATTTCTGATTTAGTATTTAATTGGGGGTTTTAATTTGTTCTTTTTCTAAGTTTTTTAATTGAATGCCGAATTCATCTATCTCTATTTAATTTATGTAGCTATTTAGAGATATAAAATTTCCTTTAATAACTGTTTCAGCCGCATCCTTTTGGTTTTGGTAAGTTGTCTTATTGTTGTCATTTTCTTGGATGAAATTATGGATTATTTCAATGATTTGTTGTTTAACCCACTCCTTCTTTAGAATTAAATTATTTAATTTTCATTTTTTTATTAATAGCTTTTCATTTACAAGTTATATGCATGGGTAATTTTACAGCATTGACAATTGCCAAACCTTTTGTTCCAATTGTTCCCCTCCTTTCCCCCACCCCCTTTCCTAGATGGCAGGATGACCAATACATGTTAAATATGTTAAAATATAAATTAAATACAAAATAAATATACATGTCTAAACTGTTATTTTGCTGTACAAAAAGAATCAGACTCTGAACTAGTGTACAATTAGCCTGTGAAGGAAATCAAAAATGCAGGCAGACAAAAATATAGGGAATGAGAATTCTATGTAATGGTTCTTAGTCATCTCCCAGAGTTCTTTCACTGGGTGTAACTGATTCAGTTCATTACTACTCCATTGGAACTGATTTGGTTCATCTTATTGCTGAAGATGGCCAAGTCCATAAGAATTGATCATCATATAATATTGTTGTTGAAGTTCCAATTGGTTTTTAATCTATCTTTGCCTCAACATTTCTTGAATATAATTTGTTTTTATTGCATTGTGGTCTGAAAAGGAAGCATTTACTACTTCTGCTTTCTTGCATTTGATTGGGATGTTGTTATGCCCTAAAACATGGTCAGTTTTGGTGAAGGTGCCATGAACTGCTGAGAAAAAATATATTACTTTTTGTCCCTATTCAATTTTCTGCAGAGGTCTATCATATCTAGATTTTCTAAGATCCTATCAATCTCCATAATTTCTTTCTTGTTTATTTTGTGGTTAAATTTGTCTAATTCTGAGAGGGGAAGCTTTGGTCCTTCATTAGAATAGTTTTGCTCTCTATTTCTTCATATAACTGGCTTAAAATCTCTAGGAATTTGCCTGCTCTACCATTTCATGCATACACATTTTGTATCATTATTACTTCATTTTTTATGGTATTCTTTATCAAAATATACTTTCCCTCCTTACTTCTTTTAATAAGATCTATTTTAAATTTTAGTTTATCTGAGATCAGGATTGCTACTTTAGCATTTTTTATTTACTTCATACATTACTTCAACTGAACCATAATAAATTCTGTTCCAGCCTTTTACCTTTACTCTCTATGTGTCTCTCTGTGTCAAGTGTGTTTCTTGGAAACAACATATTAGAGGATTCTGTTTTGTAATCCACTCTGCTATTTGTTTCCATTTTATGGGAGAGATCATCCCATGCACATTAACAGCTATGCTTACCAGCTTTGTATTTTCCTCCATCCCATATTCTCCCCTGTATATACTTTTGTTCTCTTTCCACCCTGTCTTTAATTGTATGTTGTTTTTTACCCTCCTCACTTACTACCTTCTCTTCTATCAACCCTTTCCTCTTTCTCTTACGTTTTTCTCTAGTGTTTCTCCCCTCCCTTCTATCCTGTTTCTCCCTTTTCTTTTCTTCTTTCTCCTCCTACTTCTTAATAGGATTGGATAAATTTCTATACCCAACTTAATGATTTATTTATTCCCTCTTAAAGCCAAAACTATGAAATCAAGATTCAGGCAATTCTCATACCCCTCCCTTCTTTCCCTTGATTGTAATACTTCTTTTGAGCTTCTCCATGTGAACTAATTGTGTTATTATACTCCCCTTTTCTCTTTTTTCAGTAGATACCTTTTTCTACTCCTTAATGTCTTTTTCTTTGATGTCATCACATCAGGATCCATTCATAACTATACCCTCTCTCCATGTGAGATCCCCCTTTGTCTGCTCCAGTGTCAGATACAATTTTCAACAGTTACAGATATTGGTTTCCTATTTAGGGATGTAAACAGTTTAAACTTTAAACATATATTTTTTTCACTTTTTACATTTCTATGATTCTCTTGAGTCCTGTGTTTGTTTCCTGTTTAGTTGTTTTATTTCTTTTCAATAGAAATGATTGAAAGTTTTTTACTTCACTGAAGATCCATCTTCTCCCCTGAAAGATGATGCTCAGTATTGCTGAGTAGTTAATTCTTTGTTGCAACCCCAAGTTCTTTGCCTTCCTGAATATGGTATTCCAGGCCCCCAATCTTTATTGTAGAAACTGCCAGATCCTGGGTAATTGTGATTGTTGCTCCTTGATATTTGGATTGTTTTTGTGTGGCAGCTTGCAGTATATGTTTTTGAGATTATAATTTTGGAGTTTTTCAACAATGTTCTTTAGGTTTTTCTGCATGGGATCTTTTTGAAGATGTGATTGATGGATTCTTTTAATGAGTATTTCCCCTTCTGTTTCTAGAATATTGAGATGGTTTTCCATAATGATCACTTGTACAATGCTATCTAGGCTCTTTTTTTTTTTTTTTCATCATGGCCCTCGGGTAGGTTGATAATTGTCAAATTCTCTCTTCTAGATCTATTTTTTAAAAATAATTATAACTTTTTATTGACAGAACCCATGCCTGGGTAATTTTTTACAAGATTATCCCTCGCACTCACTTCTGTTCCAACTTTTCCCTTCCCTTCCTCCACCCCTCCTCTAGATGGCAGGCAGTTGTATACATGTTAAATATATCACAGTATATCCTAGATACAATATATGTGTGCAGAACCGAACAGTTCTCTTGATGCACAGGAAGAGTTTGATTCAGGAGGTAAAAATAACCCGGGAAGAAAAACAAAAATGCAAACAGTTTACACTCATTTCCCAGTGTTCTTTCTTTGGGTGTAGCTGCTTCTGTCCACATTGATCAATTGAAACTGAATTTAGATCTTCTTTTTGTCGAAGAGATTCACTTCCATCAGAATACATCCTCATATACTATTGTTGTTGAAATGTATAATGATCTCCTGGTTCTGCTCATTTCACTTAGCATCATTTCATATAAGTCTCTCCAAGCCTCTCTGTATTTATCCTGCTGGTCATTTCTTACAGAACAATAATATTCCTGGATCTATTTTTCAGGTTGGTTGGTTTGCCAATGCGGTATTTCATATTTTCTTCCATTTTTTCATTCATTTTAGTTTGTTTGTTGTCATCATGTGTCACAAAGTCATTAGCTTCCATTTGCCCCATTCTCATTTTTGTCAGTTAGCTTTTGTATATATGTTATGAGTTCAAATGTTGGAGTTCTTGTTCTTCTCAAAACACAGCCGGTTTAGCTTAGAGCCCTTAGGATGTCTCCAAATCCAAAGGTTCTGTCCTTCAGCCTCTGCCTCTGCTTTCTTCAGTCTCCAACCAACACAGAGATGGAATGAATCTCTTGTCTCCTTCACTTGGGGCTCGGCTAGCTTTCTGGTGAGTCTTTCAGACCAGCTTGGTCTCAGTGGGGGGCATGCAGGAGCCCAGCCACCTACCACAGTGGTGTGAGATGAAGATGAATCTGGTTATCCACTGAACTCTCCACTCGTAGCTTTATCCTCTGAAAACTCTTCGTCTGCCACCAGCCAGCCAAGTGGAATATATTCTGCCTTGCCTCGGAAAGAGGGCTTCTGGCGTAATTCTGCTGAAATCCGTCAAAGTGCTCTCTGCACCAGAGTCGCTCCTCTCGAGTCCAGCTGAACTCTCCTCTGCGACCAGCCAGCCAAGAGGAAAAATGTATTCTGCAGTAGCTCTCTCGCCTTATATGTGAATCTTCTGAGAGAATGGGATTATGGGTTTTCTCCCATAGTGCTCTCTGGCCCAAAGAGCTTTAAGGGAGGTGTGAACTCCCTTGAAGTTAGAAAGTTTACTTTGTGAAGCTGGCATACTTGTGAACTCCAATGAGTAAAGGTGTGAACACAAGCCTTGTATTAATTAGTTCTACTTAGTACCTTGTTTCAGGTTCTGCCCAAAATCTTCTTGTAAGACTAGATTACTCTAATTAGTTAGCAGTTTGTAAGGATTCCAACATATATATATTTTTTCCATTTAGTTATTCTACTTTTTAAGGAGTTGCTTAATTCCGGCAAAACATTCCTTCCTTTTTCAAGCTGTTGACTGTTTCATGCATCTCTTTCATTTTTTTTTCCTCATTTTTTTCTTCTACCTCTCTTATTTGCCTTTTGTGAACATTTTTATGAACATTTTGTGAACATCTTTTATGAACATTTCCAAGAATGCTCTTTGGGCTTGAGACCAATTTATCTCATTCTTTGAGATTTCTTCTGTGGACACTCTGTCTTCCTCTGAGTTTGTGTTTTGTTCTGCCCCATCACCATAGTAGCTTTCTATGGTTAGAGTTCTTTTATGTTTCTTGCTCATTTTCTTTCCTTTTCTCTCGATATTTTCCTTTTTTTTTTTTTTTTTTTTTTTAACTTTTATGGTTGAGCTCTGCTCCTGAAGCATAGTGGGCACTGTTCCAAGCTTTGTATCTCTGAGCCTTAGCCTTGGGCACAGTGTCCCCTTGTGTTTGCAGAGGGTAGCTTTGCTTGCTCTGTTCAGGAAACAGCCTGATTTCCCTGAGTTTGCCTTCTGAGTTGGGACTGGTGGCTACCCCCTCATTTGCTCCTCTACTGAGTTAGGATTGAGGGGCTTAGTTCCTGATTTGCTGTGATTAAGACCCTCTCACTACCTTTCCCAGAGTCTATAAAAGCAGGGCTGAACAGCCTTTTCATCCCAGTGAGGCTGACCATTTTTGGAGTTATTCCAGTCTATCTTGAGCTGGAGAGAGGTTTCGTTTTGTCAAACCTTGTTCAGAAACTTGGTTTCATTTGGTTTTTAAGAGAGCTTGAGCAACTTCCTGATTTTATCCTGCATCTTGGCTTTACTAGAAGCTGCTTTTTTTCCCCATCACAATGACAAATTCATGATGTTGATCACATATTCTGTATTATAAGGCAGCTAAGTATCGTAGTGAATAGAGCACTAACACAAGTCAGGAAGACTTGAGTTCTAGAGCTAAAGCTCAACAAGCAAGCTATTCAAGCTTAGAATAACAATTTTTTGCACGCACTGGATGATCTTAATCTCTGGCAAAAATCATTTAACTATTTTATTGCTTTGACCAGAACCAGCTGTTCTCTGAGCTCAGATAAACATCTGCTGTATTCATGTTCTGATCATGAAACCCTGCTATGGGTCATACTTGTCACATTGTTGCTGTTACCTTTCATTGTCAAAGCTACAATTCACTTCCCAGTCATCATTATGAGTATTGAAATTTGGCTGCACTAAAGTCAATCCCCCCATTAGGGATGGGGATATGGCACATGGGTCCTTGCTTACAAGCTATTTTTCTCACTTTGAAATTAAACTTTTTGTTGATTCCCTACTTTCTTGTCTCTAGACTGCTCTGTTCAGCTCTGCTGTTAAAGGACAGATCTGGCTGGTTGACAGATCACAAACTAATGTGTTGGACATGTAAGTAGTGGCAAAGGGAAACAGAAATATGAAATGTGACCATAGACAAACCTGGCAAATTGTTAAATATAGGAAAAGAAGATAAAAGATGCTAATGATTTTCTCATTGCAAACCTAAGTGATTGAATTATAGCAATGCCCTCAGCAGAAACAAAGAATATAAAAAGAACCAAAGGTTTTTGGTGAAAAGATAGTACATTCTGTTTTGTACTTGTTAAACATGAGATGTTTTAGGGATATTGAGTGGGTGGTTAGTGACTCTATTCAAGCTCAGGAGAGAAACGAGAGCTGCTTTTATGTGTATCAGCTAGTATTTATAAAATGTGTTATAATTTACAAAGCATTTTAGACTTGCATTCCATTTGATTCTCAAAATGATTCTCTAAGTACTATTGTCATCTTCCTTAGACTTATGAAGGAACTGGGGCTAAGAGGAGTTAATTAGCTTTCCCAGGGCCAAACATATAGTGAATATCTAAATCAGAATTCAAACTCTTTCTTTACTGATTTTGAGTCCAATGCTGTATGAGTACAATTACTTATTCTAGTTGTTTCCTATAACACTTAAAGTCATCTTAATAAAGATGAAAATTGAAACTTTAGAAGCTGATGATCTAGTGTCTGAGGCAGGTGTTATTATTAGTTTCATTTTATTGATGAGAAAACTGAGGCTGAAAGTAGTTAAAGTAGTTGTCATGTACATCTAGTAAAATGTCCAAGTTAGAATTGATGTATTCTTGGTCTATTGTTTTGTGGATTATTAAGACAGCATATTTCCCCTCACAGTTTTGATATGTTTCTATCCTTAAGAAATGATTCTTCAATTCTCTTCCCATTTTGTTGCTTGAAGAAGCAACTTCTTAGTGTATTCTTGCACATAACCACCATCCCCATTTTTATTCTCTTCAGTATCATATTACTTCTCTTATTAGCATATCTGAGAATGTCATAATTGATCCTAAGTGTGGTGGTTCAGATATTCTTGATGATATAGAATTTACTACAACATTTTTTCCAATATTTTCTTTCATTTCTTTGTTGTCTTCTTTCTCTACATATCAAATGAATAGAATCACTTTTCATACAAAATGAGTAATACTAGCAGGGAATACATAATAGATGGGGATCTCGGAGAATATTTAATCCAGTTCCCTCATTTAATTTACCAAGACCAAGATGCAAAGAAGTTAAATAACGACTCAAAGGTGATAGTGATGATACCAGAATTGGAAACAAATTGTTAGAATCCAAATTCAATATTTTTTCTACTATACCAAGTGTAATAAGAAATATAAAATGAGAACCTGCTTCTATAATCAGAAATAATTAGATTTTCTAACTAAATATTTATATTCTTTCAAATTTGCTATCATGCTGTTTTTTCTTCAGCACAACAAGAAATTGAATTCTGTGTAACCCATATTCCTCAACTATCCTAGGCTTATATAAAGAACAAAGTTGTTTAAGACGTATATTAAACTACATTGAACTACAATTTTCACCCACCTTTGCAATGTGATATAGGAATGCCTTAGATATGAGAAAGTCTTAAAAGGAAATTAAGTATTCTGTAGCATTCTCTGTAATGTTTTGCAAATATTTTAACCTAGTATTAACTTTAACTCAGATAACCCTCTGCTTAACAAGTATTTGATCCCTGAAATAATTTCTTAAGTTCTTAGGCTTCCTCCAATTGGGAATAGCTTATCATTAATTAGAATTGCAATGGAATTGTGATATACATAATGTGTTTTTTCTTTAACTGTCTTCTTATTTCTAGTTGCTTAAGTGGCTTATGTTAAAGCAACAAATAAATCTTATCTTTATTTTTTCTTTTAGATAAGTACTGATTTTGACCTTTGTTCTAATAACTTGATTATCAGAAAGCACAAAGGAAAAAAAAAAAAACCTCTCAAACTGATAACTATTCATTTTCTGTCATAATTTAGTCAAGTCCATGTACTTCTTACTTAACATAGCTACCAATGCAACTTTCATTATGAAAGAATTTCTTTAAATGTAATAGGTGATATATGTTCTGCTTCTGTAATAAAAGCTTATATTTTTCTTTGAAATATTTCACTCTCTCCACCATTTAAGTCTTAAGGATTCTTAATTCTTAACCTCTTTTGTGTCATTCTAGTGAAGTCAACGTACCACTTCCTATAGTAATTTTATACATATACATATGTATATATACATATGTTTAATAATTCTACTACTTACTGGAGAGGGGGGGAGAATCTTGAATTGATATTGTAAAATATAATTAATAGGATATGTAATCCAGATGTTATATGAGATAATGGTAAAACAATTTTAGTATACTTCCTCACATATAAGTGAGATCTATGCATAAATACACATATACATACACACACACACACATATATATATATAACAAAGGAAACCAATTATATTGAAATACACTATAACTCTTTACTCATTAGTAAGAGTGTAAATTGGAAAAATATTATTCATATATGTATGTAAGTGAGTGTGTGTGTGTTGGGGGGGGGGGGAGGGTTTGCCATTTTCTCAAAGCCATGAATTATTCTGCATGGCTTTATAAGTGCAAATTGTTACCCATCAGAATGATTTAAAGTGTCATTATTATATAGATGACAAAGATTTATTTACTACGTGCATCTAAATATCCCAGAACTGTTTTTGTCTTGATTGATGATTTCATTGACATAAGTTGAGATGAAAAAAAAAATTATATAGTCCACATAATGTTAAATTATGAAACATTTCTCAAGGAAGAATCATAGATTGTAGAGCTACAGGGGTTTTAGAGGGATCATTTGATTCAGAATCTATCTTTAGACAGAAATAAAAGTAATTGATAAACTGAATTACAAATACAAAATTTGTCAAAATCTAACTTCTTTTTTGATGCATAAATAATTTTATATAGGGTATATGAGGTATTCAGGGAAGACAAGCTACTTTGGCCTTAGGACTTACTGAGCTCTTTTTAGGGCTGCTCATCCACTTTAGTCTTTTTTTTTTTTTTTTTTTTTTGAAAATGAAGGAAGAACAATAACAGTAGTGTATAGGACTTGATGTCAGTGGAGTACTTGTTGAAAGACCAACTTCCTTATCTCATCTACTTCTTATGAAGAAGCAGTTATGATTCCCTAACATCAAAGAGATTTTTACATGACTACTATCCTGTTATGCAGCAATTATCGTTTTTTTTTTTGTTTTGTTTTGTTTTTTTTTTTTTTTTGTTTTTTTTTAATCATGGGCCATTTTAGAAGTCAGGTTAAATTTTTGCTTTTCTCTCAAAGTAATGATTTAAAATATGTAAATGATAAAGAACAAATTATATTGAAATACAGTTATCAATTTTTAAAAAAGTTTATGAACCTTAAGTTTAGAACTCCTGTGTTAGAGGAATCAATTCTGAGCTAATAATAGATATTCATTGAAAAATTGTAGATTAAAAATAAGTTTTTTTAAATTATGTAAAATAAAGATCCTGCTAAACATATCATTTTAAAAACTGTTTAATAATTTTACTACTTACTTGGGGGGGAATCTCACATTAATATTGAGAGATACAACTAATGGAATATGTAATCCAGATGTTGTATGAGATAAAGTTCATAAATTTCTTAGTATACTTCCTCACATATAATAAGTCACACACACACACACACACACATATATATATACACATATATACACATATATATACATATATAAACACATATAAATGTGCACACACATATATATTTGCTGCTACTGCTGCAATAATTATTAATATCAGATTGATATTGAGATGATTAAATTGTATGTTAAGATAAGTATTTTCAAAAACAAAACTGCATTTATCACAACTTTGAAGGAACAGGTATAATCATCTCATTGTCATACAAATAAAAAATATTTGGCTTACATTATCATTTGACTTAGTCTTGAGTGATTACTTGGTCAACATTTAGATTATAATTTTTTAATTTATTTTTTGTTCTTTTTCTTTAGTATTTCATGTTTATGCAATTACATATATAAAAATTTTTTAACATTCATTTTTTTTAAAAACTTTGACTTTCAAATTCTCTCTCTTTCTCTCCCTCACCTCCCTTCACTGAGAAAGCAAGCAATTCCATATAGGTTTTACATGTGCATTCATATAAAACATTTCCATAATAGTCATGTGGTAAAAGAAAATGTAGCAAAAGTATCCTTGGAAAAAATAAAGTAAGGAAAGAATGTTTCAATCTCTATTTCGAACTTCTTTCTGTAGCTGTGGGTAGCACTTTTTCACAAATTCTTCATAGATGTCTTGGGTCATTATATTGCTGAAAATAGTTAAGTTGTCCACAGCTGATAACTTTACAGCATTGCTATTACTTTGTACACAGTTCATTTCACCTTGCATCAGCTCATGAAAGTCTTCTTTTTTCTTCTGTGAGAATCCTGTTTCATAGAACAATAGAATTCTATCATAATCATATATCACAATTTCTTTAGCCATTCCTCAATGGATCATCATATCTTCAATCTCCAATTCTTTGTCTCCATAAGAGATGATATAAACATTTTTGTACCTATCGGTTCTTTCCTTTCTTTTTAAAAAGTCTTATTTTTGACCTGGGAGCTCTAGAATTTGGTTAAAATATTCCTGGGCATTTTCTTTTTTGGATCTTTTTCAGGCGATGATTGGTGGATTCTTTCAATTTCTATTTTTTTTCTGGTTTTATAATATCAGGGCCATTTTCCAGCTGCTGCCCATTCTGATTTAATATCTCCCAAAACCTACTCCTAGTTTTCTGGGGTCAGTGCTGTGCTGGTGCAGCCTGACAGGATTGAACTATTAGTTAAATGAACTATTAATGCATTGTTGGTGGAGATGTGATTTAAACATTATGGAGACCAATTTGGAACTATGGCCAAACAACTAAAAAAAATCATGCATATCTTTTAATGCAACAATACCACTACTAGATCTATTTCACAAAAGAGATGAAAAACAAAAAAGGAAAGAGCATATACATTCAAACATTTTTATAAGAACTCTTTTGAGAGAAAATAATTGGAAATTGAGGAATGCCCATCAGTTGAGGAATGACTGAACAAATTGTGGTACGTACACCATAATGATGGATACTCTTATACTATAAGAAATGATGAGAAGGATGCTCTCAGAAAAGGCTGAAAAGACTTACATGACATACTGCAAAGGGAATTGTACAATGCACAAAGTAACAGCAATATTGTAAGATAATCAGCTGTAGCTGACTTAGTTATTTTTATAAATACAATAATCCAAGAAAACTGAATGACTTGTGATGAAAAATACCATTTATCTCCACAGAAAGAACTGATGATGACTGAGTACAGATTGAAGCATGATTTTTGAACTTTTTTTCTTGAGGTTTTCTTTATCTACATTTTCTTTTGTGACATGCTTTTATGGAAATGCTTTAAATGACTACACATATATAACCTATATTGAATTGTTTTCTTTCTCTATAAGGATTTTAAAGAGAGGATGGAGAGAATTTGTAACTTAAACTTTTAAAAATTAATGACAAAAATCACTTTTACATGTAACTGTGTAATGTTCTCTAATATATAATCGTTCTCTGGGAGCAGGTCTTTTGGGGGGTTCTGGAGGCAGCCTTCCTTTCAATTCAGTATAATCACCCCAAATGCAGCCAGGAGTTAAATTCCAGATCCTTTATTGTTTCTTCCAAAATAGCCCGGTCAGCTTTCTTAGAGGCCTCTCTCTCTCCTTGGTTCCAAGAGCTCTTGCCGCTAGTCCTTTGTCTCTTCCAGCTTCAGCTTCTACCTTTCTCCAAATCCAAAGCCTCCAGCTAGCACAAAAGTGGAAGTTGGAATGAATCTGTCTTGCCTCCCAGAGAGTGGGCTTGTGGGTTTCTGACTTGTGAACCTCCCCAAAGTCTCTAGTGGACTTGTGGGAGCTCCTCCTTATATATCCTCTCTTAAAGGTGTGAACTCTAAAGGTGTGAGAGGTGTGAACTCTAACGTGTGAGCAAAGATGTGAACTCTCCCAAAGGTGTGAACTCTAAAAGTGTGAACTAAATATATAAGCATTGTCTCTATTAATAATAGTGACTTAGCACCTTGCTTCAAGTTCTGGCCCATAGCATAACTGGAAAAAAATATTTAAAAATGTGCATGGTAAACCACTTGGTGCATATATGTTTAGTATTGGCATTATCACATTATTTATGGTACCTTTTAGCAAGATGCAGTTTCCTTCCTTATCTCTTTTGCTTTTGCTTAGTTCACGTTCATGATTGCTTTATTGTTTGTGAGGTTTGTTTGTTTTTTTCTTCAGCTGAAGCATAATAGATTCTGCTCCAGTCCCTTATCTTTAGTCTGTGTGTGTATCTCTCTGCTTCAAGTATGTCTTGGAAACAACATATTATAGAGTTGTTTTTTTTTTTTTTCTTTAATATCTACTCTACTCTGAGCTTCCATTTCATAGGAGAGTTCATCCCATTCATGTTCAGAGTTATAATTATTAATTATGTATTTCTCTCCATTCTATGTTTCTTCATTGTTCTCCCTGTTCTTCCCCCTCTTATTTCCTCACCTGCTTTCTTTCTACCTACCACTTCCCCCAGTCTACTTTCCCTACAAAAGTCATTCCTCCCTCCCTTATTTGTTTCCTCCCCTCCTATTTCTGTCTAAGATGAGATAATTTCTATATTTAACAAATTGTATATGTTATTCTCTCTTTCAACCAATTCTGATAAAAGTAAAGTTCAAGTGATATCCACTGCCCACCTTCCCATTTTTCCCTCCACTGTACTAGGTTTTCTCTCCTCTTCATGTAAGATAATTTAGCCTGTTTTACCCTTTCCTTCCTTCTGCTCTCAGTTTAATCCTTTCTTATCCTTTAATAAATGTTTACGTTATTCCCTCAAATTCACCTTTTATATCCATACTTCTACTAATGGCATCATTAATGATATAATTCTTAAAGGAAGTAAAAGTTCAACTCTATAGAATCTCTTATATTTTCAATTTACTTTTTAACCTCTGATTTAATTTTACCTCCAGTTCTATTTCTTGAATTTGGGCATTGTGCCAGAACTAACTTCTGTCCCCAGTACACGGTTGGAATGATCAGTCCTACTTACTCTTGCTCTGGAACACCTATTTTTTTTTATGATATATACTTTCTCAGATTATCATTCCTGCCATGCCCTGAGGTTTTTGAGATTTATAGGGTTGAAATTCAAGTATTCTCTCTGACATCTTGTAATCAGGTTCTAAGAACTCTTGGGTTACCATATACTGTTGGCAATATTACAAGGTTTGTCAGCACAATGTTAGCCATTGCTCTGTGCACTGAACATGGTGATATTTTCTCAGGAAATAGCTCTTGCTATGTTAGTTTATAGAACCCTATAGACAACATATATCCCATCTCTGATCATGCTGGTCCTTACTTTTAATGAAGCTTCTCCTTTCCTTATTGGCAGTGGGCTTCTAGAAAACTTTTTGCAAAATTTTCAGGTGGAAGAAATTATTTAATGTAATCCATTGTTGAATTTTTTTATCATTATTTCATAATTTCATGATTTTTGTACATTAAGTATGAAAGAGCTAACCAGTCTGATTGTCTTTAACGCAATCATCATGGTAGAAAGTGTACAGAGATTACATTTTAACAAACAAGAAAAAACTGATATAAATGCAGTTGGCCATGATTTAGCTCTCTATTCACAGTCAAACTTTAAATATATTAGAGCAAACATCAGGGAGCCATGATGGTGGAGAGCAGACACCTCTTTTTCTGAGCTCTCCCTGATATCCCTCAAATTAACAGCAAATTAAGCCTCTGAACTGGTTTGGAGTGAGAGAACCCATAAATATTTGAAGTGTAACAAATTTATAGCAGAAGGCAATTTGGAAGATCTTCAGAAAAGGTCTGATTCAATCAGACATAGAAGGAGGCAGGCTAAGCACAGGCAGCCTAGTGCAGGCACCTGAGCACAACCAGTGCAGAGATGCAGGATGATGTGTCATCCTGCATGTTGGGGAATCTACTGGGAGGAATCTACAGCAGTGTCGGTTACTCTGTCCTGGTTGCAAGCCAGTAGATCAGCACATTAGCTACAAGACATCCAACACAAAGAGAAAAGGCAAATAACAAGGGACATGGCCACACCCACTCAGCACCAGAAATTAGCCAGCACTGATCCAGCACAGGCACTGTTGCCTGTAGAGGAAACATGGAAAATCTCCCTTTTGCTCTAAAATCAGACCTCAAAAAAAAAAAAGCAAAAAGAACTCTGACCACAAACAGTTTTTATGGAGAAAGAGGAGAAAAGATTTCAAACCCTGAGGATACAAAAAGTGGATTATCTCCATATGAAGCCCCAAGATTAATATGAATTGGTCCCCATCTCATGGGGCTCTCTTGGAAGAAATCAAAAAGGATCTTAAAAGGGAGTTAGAAGAAAAATTGGGAAATGAAATGAAAATTTTGTAAGAAGGTTTGGAAAAGGAAACACAGAAATTATTTGAAGAAAACTCCTTATACATTGATTTAATGAAATGGAAAAAGCATATAACTCCTTACAAAATAGATCTGACAAAATGGAAAAAGAAAACAGCTGCTTAACAAACAGAATTTGTGAAATGGAAAAAAAAAATCCACAGACAGAAACAATTCATTTTAAAAGTCCATTGGAAAAATACAAAAAGGGCTAAAAAAGGAAATATTATCTGGAGATGAAATGGGAAAATTTCTAAGCTAGTCAAAAAGTATACTTAATTTTAGGGAAATCACTCCTCAATGAAATATATTGTTAATTTCCTAGTCTCCCTTTTGATTGTCAATTTCTTCCTTTTCTGTGTTGCTTTTTCTTTATAAGTGTTTCTTGAAAGAATTCAAAAATGATCTTAAAATTGAGTGAGAAGAAAAATGGGGAAAGGAAACAAGAATTTTGTAGGAAGGATTGGAAAAGGAACACAGAAATGATCTAAAGAAAATTCCTTTAAAATAGATTTAGTGAAATGGAAAAAGCAAATAACCCCTTAAAAATAAATTTGACAAAATGGAAAAAGAAAATGGCTCCTTGAAAAACAGAATTTGTGAAATAGAAAAACAATCCATTGAACAAAACAATGCATTTAAAATTTTAATTGGCCAAATACAAAAGGATCTAAAAGAAGGCAATTGTAGAAAATGATTCTCTAAAATTTAGAACTAAACAAATGGAAATGAATGACTCAGTGAGACATGAGACATCAAAAATCAGTCAAACAAAACTTTAAAAAAATAGAAGAAAAGTAAAATGCCTCATTGAAAAACATCTGACATGGAAAATAGATCTAGGAGAGACAATTGAAGTATTATTAGACTATTTGCAATAAATAAGTAATTTTGTCTTAACTGTATAAGTTTTAATTTAATGATTTTACTTCCTGAAAACCATGATTTAAAAAAAAAAGAGCCTAGACATTATCTTTCAGGAAATTATCAAGGAAAACTGCCCTGATGTCTTAGAACTAGAAGGTAAACTAACCATTGAAAGAATTCACTGATCATCTCCTCAAAGAGAGCACAAAATGAAAACTTCAAGGAATATTGTAGCTAAATTTTACAATTACCAAATGGAGAAAAAAATATTGCAAGTAGCCTGAAAGAAAAGATTTAAATATCAAGGAGCTACAATCAGCATTACCCAGGATCTTGCAGCTTATGCCTTAGAGGATTAAAGGGCCTGGAATATAATATTCAAAAAGGCAAAGGAACTTGGATTGCAGCCAAGAATCAACTATCCAGCTAAATTTAGCATTCTTTTTTTTTTTAAATTCTATCTTTTCAGTAGTAATACTCCCCTAGGATAGTCATATGTTTGCAAAACACAGTAATTTGAGAAAAAATCGATACTATGTTATGGGCCAGAACTCTGAATTTGAAACAAAGTCATGGAATTGATAGATACAATGGTTATCTAGTTTAGTATGATTGATTTAATCTTACAACAAATAGTGGTTTCCTAGTGATATAATGATTGGTTTATACTCAGTGTGGAATATATAAGCAGAGACAGAGAGCCACAGAGGAGAAGCTTTCAGAGGGCAGAGAAGAACTCAAGCTCTCAGAACCAAGGACAGACATTCATTAGATCTTCAGTCAGGCCACTGATGGCAGGCTCTCCTCCTGCACTTCCCCACTGAGACTAAGGCCAGTCTGAAAGACTCTCCAGAAAGCTGCACAGTCCCAGGCAAGGAGACAATAAAGGATGTGGACTTTAATACCTGGCTGTTCTTGGGGTGATTACTGAACTGAAAGGAAGGCTGCTCTGGAGACCTCCAAGGAAATCGAAACAAAGAGAACATTACAGTACATATAATAATCAGAAATCTATCATTTCCCCCCATTTTCTTGGACCTCCATTCCCAATATAGCTCACCAGACATTTTCTGAAAGGTTTGCTAGAATAAGGTGATAACTCCTAGCATATACTTCTTAACCATTTTGGGCTGGAACTCTTGTTCAGCATTCCTTAAAAAAGAAAATAGAGGTGGAAAGAAGATTGTACTCGAAATATAGGAAAATGGAGGTAAAATGAGGGAAATTACATTTTATGAATAGGTAAAGAAGACCCATTAGACTTGAAGGAAAGAAGGAAGGGAGATGAATATTGTGTGAATCTTATTCTCATCAGATTTGATTCAAACAGAGAATATCAGAAATATTTAGTTTCACAGAGAAACTTCTCTCATAGGGAAGTGGAAGGGGAAAGAGGAAAGGAAAGAGGGAAGCTAATGAAAGGGAAAACAGAAGTAGTAGGGGAAAGATACAAGAAAAGGGGAGGGGTTGTAAAAAGTGAGGTCTGTTTAAGGAAGAACAGAAATACACAGTAATCTTTTTAACTTTTAATCCCATGTGAATGGGATGGACTCTCCCATAAAACAAGCAGAAAGCAGACTAGATTAAAAGCCAGAATTCTATAATATATTGTTTACAAGAAACACACTTAAAGCAGATCGAGATACTTAGAATAAAGGTAAAAGGCTGGAGCAGAATCTATTACGCTTTAGATGAAGTAAAAAAAAAAAAAAAAAAAAAAAGAAAGGGTAGCAACCCTGATCTCAGATCAAGCAAAAGCAAAAATAGATCTAATTAAAAGAGATATCGAAGGAAATTATAGCTTGGTAAAGTTTAGCATAGATAATGAATATCAGCACTTAACATATATGCACCAAGTCATATAGCATCCCAATTCCAAGAGGAGAAGTTAAGAGAGCTGTAAGAAGAAACAGACAGCAAAACTGTAATAGTGGGGGAGCTTACCCTTGCTCTCTCAGAACTAGATAAATTGAACCCAAATAAATAAGAAAGAAGTTAAGAAAATAAATAGATTTTTAGAAAAGTTAGGTATGATAGATCTTTGGAGAAAATTGAATAAAGTCAGAAAGGAGTATACATTTTTCTCAGTGGTTCATGGAACTTATACAAAAATTGACCATATATTAAGGTCAAAATCCTCAAAATCAAATGCAGAAAGGCAGAAATAGTAAGTGCATTTTTTTTATCAGATCAAGGTACAATAACAATTATATGCAATAAAAGGCCAGGGGAAAACAGACCAAAAACTAATTGGAAACTAAATAATCTAATAGTAAAGAATGAATGGTGAAACAACAAATCATAGACACAATAATTTCATTCAAGAGAATGACAATAATACAATATACCAAAATTTATGTGATGCAGCCAATATGGTTATTAGGGGAAATTTTATATCTCTAGATGTTTACTTGCATAAAATAAAGAAAGAGAAAATTAATGGCTTGCAACTAAAAAAGCTAGAAAAAGAACAAATTAAAAAAAAAAACAATTAAATACCAAATTTGAAATTCTGAAAATAAAAGAGGAGATTAATAAAATTGAAAGTAATAAAACTATTGAATTAATAGATAAAACTAAGATTTGATTTTATGAAAAAAAAACAACAAAATAAATATACTTTTAGTTAATTTGATTAGAAAAAGAAAAGAAGAAAATCAAATTGTTAGTCTCAAAAAAAAAAAAGGGAGAACTTTCCACCAATGAAGGAAAAATTAGAGCAATAATTAGGAATTATTTTGCCCAAGTATATATCAATAAATTTGATAATCTAAGTGAAATGGAGGAATACCTACAAAACTATTGATTTCCCAGATAAACAGAAGAAGAAATAAATTATTTAAATAGTCCCATTTTAGAAAAAGAAATAGAACAAGCTATTAATCAGCTCCCTAAGAAAAAAAATCTCCAGGGCCAGATGGATTTACATGTGAATTCTACCAAATATTTAAAGAATAATTAATTCCAATATTTTGCAACCTTTTGAAAAAATAGAGAAAGAAGGTGTCTTTTTCTTTTATGATGCTGATGGTGCTGATACCTAAATCAGGTAGGGTGAGAACAGAAAAAGAAAATAATAGACCAATTTCCCTAATGAATATTGATGCAAAAATCTTAAAAATATTAGCAAAGAGATTACAGAAAGTCCTCCCCAGGATAATACACTATAACCATGTAGTGTCTATACCAGGAATGCAGGACTGGTTCAATATTAGGAAAACTATTCACATAATTGACTATATCAATAACCAAAGTGACAAAAATCATATGATTATCTAAATAGATGCCGCAAAAGCATTTGATAAAATCTAACACCAATTCCTATATAAAATACTAGAGAATATTGGAATAAAAGGACTTTTCTTAAAATTATTAGTAGCATTTATTTAAAACCACCAGCGAGTATTATATGTAATAGTGATACATGTGGAAAAACTGGATCACTAATACATTGTTGGTGGAATTGTGAACTGATCCAACCCATTCTGGAGGGCAATTTGAAACTATCTCAAAGAGTTATCAAATTATGCATACTCTTTGATCTAGCCATGTTTCTACTGGGCTTATATCCTAAACAGATCTTAAAGGAAGGAAAGGGACCCATATGTGTAAAAATGTTTGTGGCAGCCCTTTTTGTAGTGGCAAGAAGAGGGAAACTGAGTGGATGCCCATCAGTTGGAGAATGGCTGAATAAATTATGATATATAAATGTTACGGAATATTATTGTTCTGTAAGAAAAGATCAGAAGGATGATTTCAGAGAGGCCTGAGGAGACTTACATGAATTGATATTAAGTGAAATGAGTAGAACCAGGAGATCACTATATAGAGTAACAGCAATATTGTATGATGATCAATTCTGATGGACATGGCTCTTCTAAAGAATGACATGATTCAGGCCAGGATGATCTTGTGATGATGAGAGTTATCTACAGCCAGAGAGATGACTGTGGGAATCGAGTGTAGATCACAACATAGCATATTCATTTCTTTTGTTGTTGTTTGCTTGAATTTTATTTTCTTTCTCATTTTTTCTCTTTTTGATCTGATTTTTCTTGTGCAGCAAGATAATTGTATGTGTATACACACAGACACATAAATACATGCACACACACACATACACACACACATATAATATGTAAATATATATATTGGATTTATATATATTTTTACCATGTTCAACATATATTGGATTACTTGCATGTAGGGAAGGGGGTGAAGGAAGAGGGAACAATTTGGAACACAAAGTTTTTCAAGGGTCAATGTTGAAAAATTATCTTCGCATATGTTTTGAAAACAAAAAGGTTCAATAAAAAGGATAGATCATAATTGGAAAAAATAGGCGAAAGAATAATAGTGAAGAAAAAAAGATGCTGATTATGATGACAGATAATTTTGAATGCCATCTTTCCCCATATTTTGCTGCCTCTTGTTCTATAATTATTTCTATTTCTGTTCCTTGAATGCTTTCCCTAGGATTGTGTGCTCTTATAGATCACCTTTCACCTCTCTTTTTTTTTTCTGAGAAGAAAATCTCTATATGATTTCTAGAAATCTAGACACCTTGCAGGCTCAAATCTTTTTAGTTGCCTTTTATATATTGTTTTCTCCATTAGATTGTAAAGTCCTTGAATATAATAATAACACAGATTATCATATTACTTGTCTATTCATTGCAGGGTAAGATAGATTTCTATATCCATAATGTGTCTGTATGTTATTTCCTCTTTGAGACAATTCTGATGAAAGTAAGATTCACTCACTTATCCTCTCCTGCCCCTTTCCTCTCCACCATAAAAGCTTTTTCTTATCTTTTTTTTCTTTTATGGAATATAATTTGCATCATGCTACGCCTCCCTTTCCCTTTCTCCTAGTATATTCTTCTCTCACCCCTTAATTTCATCATTTTTGAAAGATATTATCCCTTCATATTTAACTCATACTTGTGTTCACAGTCTATATTTATACTCCTTCTAACTGCCATAATAATGAGAAAGGCCTAATGTGTTATATGTATCATTTTCCCATGTAGGAATGTAAATAGATAAATCTTATTAAGTCCCTTATGATATCATTTTCCTGATTACCTCCTTATGCTTCTCCAGAGTCCAGTATGTGAAAATCAAATTTTCCATTCAACTCTGGTCTTTTCATTATGAATTCTTAAAAATCCTCTATTTCATTGAATGACCACCTTTTCAGTTTTGCTAGGCAAGTGATTCTTGGTTGCATCCCTAGCTCTGTTGCTCTCAGGAATATCTGATTTCAAGCCCTCTAATACTTCAGTATGAAACTTGCTAAATTTTGTGTTATCCTGACTGTAATTCCATTATACTCGAATTATTTCTTTATGGATGCTTAAAATATTTTCTCCTTGACCTGGGAGTTCTGGAATTTGGCAACATTATTTGTGTTTTCATTTTTGGACCTCTTTCAGGAGGTGATCAGTGGATTGTTTCAATTTCTATTTTAGCTTCTGGTTCTAAAATATCAGGGACAAGTTCCTTTGATAATTTCTTGAAAGATGATATTCTGACTCTTTTTTATCATGACTTTCAGGTAGACCAATAATTTTTAAACTATCTCTTTTGATTTTATTTTCCAGCACAGTTGTTTTTTCAACGATCTATTTCACTTTTTTTTCTATTTTTTACATTATTTTTGTTTCGCTTTATTGTATCTTGGTTTTCCATAATTCATTAGCTTTCCTTTGCTCGTTTCTTAAGGAAGTATCTTACTCAGTGAGCTTCTGTACCTCCTTTCCCACCTGTCCAATTTTGCTTTTAAAGCATGTTTCTCCTCATTAGTTTTTTGTATTTTTGTTTGAGTAACTCAATTATTTCCCTATTTTTCTTCTATCTCTCTAATTTGTTTTCTAGATTCCCTCTTAACTCTTCCATGGCCTGAGACCATTTCTTCTTTTTGGGGGAGTATTTAGATGTAGGAGTTTTGATGCTGTTTGCATCTTCTGGATGTGTTTTTATCTTCCTTGTCACCATAATATCTTTCAATGTCAGAAACTTTTTTGTTGTTGTTGTTATCTGCTTATTTTCATAGTCTATTATTTTAACTGTTTGTTAAAGTAGAGCTCTGTTGCCAGTATGGACAGTACACTTTCCCAAGCTTCAGGGGTCTTGTGCAGCTGTTTTCAGAGTTCTTTCTAGAAACCTGACCACATGAACTCTTTTCTGCCCCGGAGCTGTTAAGAGTGTCCTGCGGCATTGTAGTAATGTGCTAAAGCAATAGAGTTCTGCTTTGCTGACACTAGTACTGCTGGGTTAGGATCAGGGCTTTGCTGATGTGGCCTAAACTCCCATTCCATTAACATCTGTGCTGACCTTCCACATCCTCCCTGTTATCACAGGCTGAGAAATACAGAAGCCTCCAGTATTACTGCTGATTCATAGGTCCCACTTCACTGATGCTAGGGTCCAGACCGGGGCTGAGGCCCAGGGCTGTGGTTATGTTGGTGCAGCCTGCACTAGAATTGCATGTTGGGCTCTCACTCTACTTCCACAGACCTTTTCTGCTGATCTTCCAAGTCCTTTTTGGTCTCTGGGCTCAGAAGTCTGGAAGTTACCTGTACTATCCCTGAATCAAAGGTGGGACTGGGGCTGGAGCCTGGTCTGAGCACAGGCCTTCATTGCTATGGCTAGATTGGCACTGCCTTACAGACTTCCATTCTTGTGTCATAGTCATTTTCCTATTGATCTTCTAAATTGCCTTTGGCTGGAAAATGTTCTATTCAGTTTTTTCGGTGTTCTGATAATCTAAAATTTATTTAGAGTCATTATTTAAAGGAATTTGGAGCAGTTTTGAGAAGAGGTTGAGTGAGTTAATGCTTTTACTCTGTCATCTACTCTATGGCTCCTTCTAATAGTAATTACTAAAAGAAGAGGAGACTATATAAATCCCACTATGTTTATTATTTGTTGATTAATAGATGCAGAAGAAAAGAACTAGATGCAGAAGATCAAAGTTCCCTTTTACAGTTTCCAATTTATGCATCAACCTTGTTCCAAAGTAATCCACATCAGTTATGAGCACTCCTATCATTTATAGTGACTTGAGATCATCTGTGACCATAAGTGTCATACAAGGCATAAAATAAGGGAAGAATGATTGAAGAAAACCAGTATCATGGCTGATCAAACCAATATGACCTGTAATAGTTCTACTATAGGTCAGGCACAAATATGCCATATGAATATTTAAAGTAGAGATGTTGCTAAATTTGAATGCCATGTTTCTTTTGAACTACTTCTATTTCACTTTTCTCATAGAGTACAATGCCTTCTTTGGTATGAGTATGCCATTCTGAGAGGTCCTTTGCCAGTGTCTCCCAAGTCTGAAACATGATTCCAAAATTCGTCAGAGAAACCTTGAGAATGTCCTTTTATCACTTCCTCTGACCTCCACATGAATACTTGCCTTCGGTGACTTTTCTTATCTTGGTAGGTGATGTTCAGAATCTTCCTAAGACAATTCAAATGGAAGGCAATATAAACAGGTAAATGCAAGATATATACAGAGTATGTAGAAAGTTATCTTATAGAAGTTTATGCTAGCAGTAGGGTGTTGGGACATACTGAAATCCTAAAGTAAATAAGAGGCAAGGATGAATGGTTTGAATATTTAAAGCATGTTAGACAACCAGTGCAAAGTCACAAAGATGAAAGAAAAGGTATCTTGAAGGGACTGAGCTATATTTGTAAATTTGTACATGAGGGGCAGAGAGAGCTCTACAGTGACAGGGCATAACCTATACAAAGCACAGAGATGGGAAGATGTGATGCTGTACACAAGGAATAGTGATTAGGCTAACATATCTAGATCATAGATTAAATAAACAAAAATTTATCTTTTTGGAATTTTAAAAAAATTTACAATCTGCCAACTGTCTATCTTGATATTATCTATCTAAAATAGCTTATACAACTAACTGCATGACCCAAAATATTCATTTCATTAACCAATATACATATCTTGGATAGATATTACAAATGAATAATGAGGTGGTAGCAGAATTAAGCAGGAAGCGAAAAGCGGATTCAACTTCATTTGGGAAGCTACATAGTTTTCAAATTGATCTCAAGATTCTCCCTCCATTTTGAGTACAGATGGCATAATAAATAAAGCACTGGATCTGGAGTCAGGAAGAACTGAGTTTAAATCCAGTAAGATTCTTTCTAATAAAACTAATTCCAACAAAGAAGAAGAAATATGTCCATAACCTCATTGCTAGTAAAAATGGGTCAAGATTTGAATGCAGAACTTTCTGACTTCAAAATTGGTACTCCTTATCTAACTCGCCACACTGACTTTCAATGTTGCTTACATACTGCATAATACTTAAGTTCTAAAAAAAAAAAATTATCAGTGAAATACTACACTGTTCAATACTATCATATTGTGCATTTCATTCTATTCAAATTCTTTGAAAACTGATACATTAAATCAAGAATAGATGGGAACTAGTAACCAGAACATTCAAATAATTCTAACTCCCTGAATCACTTTAAATAAACAAGAGTTAAAGTATGTGACTAACATTGTACTTATGATAAATTCTCCTATCTCACATGAAATTATGAACATCTGGACAAATATAAAAGCTCTAAAACATGAACTACACCATTAATGTCTCCATATTCAGATAAATCACTGTACAATATGAAATTGTAGGAGTGGGGAGCCTAATATTTATTGCTTCTTATCACTATAATTGTCCCAAAAAGTATGGAAATTTGGTTACCACCATATGGAGTGATGAAAAATATGAGTCAGCTGGCAATAAAATGTGTGGGATTTTTGCATACGTTGTGCAAAGTAGCAAGAAAACACAAATAAACATTCTTTATTTAATGCAATGAATATAAGAAAACATTCAAACCCCAATAATAAATAAATAAATAATGTAAGCCAGAAAATATGAATGAACAAAAATTATCTAAGTAAACAATATCTCTAAATCTACTTGATTTGATGTAATTTTGAATGTATTAAATATTTTAACTTTTAATACATTATAGAATTTGAAATATAAATCTCATTTATAGCCAAGGGAAGAAAGTTAATATTATTTAAAACTCATTTCAATTTTCTTAGATGCCAGTGGTGAAGAGCAAATTGTCCCTGTTACAAGTAGTATTTAGAAAACAAGACTTTTAAATTCATTATTCACTTAGAAATTATCAGATTATTTTAAGAATGTGAAACCTTTATATTTTTGAGCAGGAGAGAATCTTGAGAAATCATCTAATGATCTATTAATCTTTCTAATAAGAAAACTGTATTCTAGAAAAGATAAGTGTTCTACCAAAGAGATAAGTAATAGCAAAATTGTAATAGCTATGCATAAAAATTCATTCATTCATTCATCCAGAATCATCTTTAGGCAAGGTGAATGTAAATTTACTGAACACCAGGATCTGTTACCTCTTACTTGATGATCAAAAAACTCCAGTGGTTCCTTATTGCCAGTAGGATAAAATAAAAATTCCTCTATTTGACATACAAAGTCCTTTATTATTTTACTTCAATCTTTTTAATAGATATTATCTTATTTCTTTTTACACATTCTATGGTCTGGTTAAATTTTTCTATTTGCTTATCCTCACATACGGTCTGCTCTCTCAGTTGTCAAATCGATCTTGCTAAAATAAAGGTGTAATCATATCACATTAACTATTCTCCTAACCTCCATTTAATAAACTGCAGTAGCTCCTATCATCTATAAGATTACATATAACATATGATTTTTGGCTTTCAAAAACCATGATAACCAGACTTCTTCCTACTTTTCTAATCTTCTTACATTTTACTTTTTTCAATAAATTGTTCAATCCAATAACACCATCCTTGCACATGTAACTCCCTCTCCCAATTTCCAATATTTTTATTGGCTATTTTTTAATAATAACTTTTTTTCAATATATATATAAAGATAGTTTTCAATATTCATCCTTGCAAAACTTTGTACTCCATATTTTTTCTCCCTATTTTCCCCCACACTCTCCCTTAGACATGGATATGGATATAAATATAGTAATACTATATATAGTATAGTAATACTATATCTATGTATAGTAAACCCATATATATGTATATCCATATCTCTCTCTCTCTCTCTCTATCTCTCTCTCTCTCTCTCTCTCTCTCTCTTTGTATATATATATATATATATATATATAATATTCAATTCTAAACATATTTCCACAGTTATCATGCTATGCAAGAAAAATCAGATCAAAAAGGAAAAAAAGTGAGGGAAAAAAAAGCAAGCAAACAACAAAAAAAGATGAAAATACTATATTGTAATCCACATTCTGTCCCCATAATCTTCTATCTGGATGCAGATGGTTGTCTCCATCACAAGTCTATTGATATTGGCCTGAATCATCTCATTGTTAAAAAGATCCATGTCATCAGAATTGATCATCGCACATTCTTGTTATTGCTATGTACAATATTCTCTTGATTGTATTCACTTCACTAAGCATCAGTTCATGTAAGGCTCTCCAGCTGTGCTGAAATCATCCTGTTGATTGTTTCTTATAGAACAATAATTTTCCATAATATCCAAATGTCATAACATATTCAATCATTCTCCAACTGATGGTCATCCACTCAGCTTTCCATTCCTTGACACTACATAAAGTGCTGCTACAAATATTTCTGCACACATAGATCTCTTTTCCCTTTTTTATGATACTTTTGGAATATAGGCCCAGTAAAGACACTGTTGCATCAAGGGAATGAACATTTGAGAATCCTTTGGGCATAATTCCAAATTGCTTTTCAGAATGGTTTGGATCATTTTGCAACTCCACCAACAATGTATTAGTGATCCACTTTTTCCACATCAATTCTAACATTTATCATCATTTTTTTCCTGTCATCTTAGTCAACCTGAGAAATGTGCAGTGGTCACTCAGAGTTGTCTTAATTAGCAATTCTCTGATCAATATTGATTTAGAGAATTTTTTCATACAACTAAAAATGGTTTCAATTTTTCATCTGAAAATTGTCTTTTCATATCCTTTGAACATTTATCAATTGAGGAATGAGTTATATTCTTATAAATTTGAGTCAATTCTCTATATTTTAGAAATGAAGCCTTTGTCAGAACTCTTAGATATAAAGATTTCTCCCCCCCCCCAGTTATCTGCTTCCCTTATAATATCATATGCATGGATTTTGTTTGTAAAAAAAACTTTTAATTTAATATAATAAAAATTATCCATTTTGCATTTCGTACTATCCTTTAGTTCATCTTTGGAGAGAAATTCTGTCCTCCACAAATATAAAATAAACTATCTTTTGTTTTTCTAATTTACTTATAATATCACTCTTTATATCTAAATCATGAACCTATTTTGACCTTTTCTTGATATAGTATTAAAGGTTGGAATGCTGAGTTTCAGTTATACTGTTTTTCTAATTTTCCCAGTAATTTTTGTCAAATATTGAGTTCTTGTCCCAGAAGTTGGGATTATTAGGCTTATCAAACACTAGATAACTGCAGTCATTGACTATAATGTCTCGTGAATCTGACCTATTGTACTGATCAACTACACTTTTTTTTTTCCCTGAGGCAATTGTAGTTAAGTGACTTGTCCTGGGTCACACAGCTAGGAAGCATTAAGTGTCTAAGACCAGATTTCCAGATTTGAACTCATGTCCTCCTGACTTCAGGACTCGTGCTCTATCCAGTGTACCACCTAGCTGCCCCCAACTACTCTTTTTTTTTTAGCCAGTACCAAATGATTTTGATGACCTCTTCTTTATAATATAATTTCAGGTGTGGTAGAGCTAAGTCATCTTCATTTGCATTTTTCATTAATTCCTTTGAAATTCTTGACCTCTTGTTCATCCAGATGAATATTGCTATCTATCTATCTATCTATCTATATCTATATATGTTGTTGTTGTTGTTGTTGTTGTCGTTCTGTTAAATAATTTCTTGGTAATTTCATTGGTATGGCACTGAATAAAGAGATTAATTTTTAGCTAGAATTGCTCACCTTCCCTATGAGCACTTGATATTCTTCCAGTTGTTTAGATCTCACTTTATTTGTGTAGAAAGTGTTTTGTAATTATGTTCATATAGTTTCTGACTTTGTCTTGGCAGGTATACTCCCAAATATTTTATATTATTTACAGTTATTTTAAATGGAATTTCCCTTTCTATCTCTTGCTGCTGAACTTTGGTGCTAACATATAAAAAATACTGATGATACATGAGGGTTTATTTTATATACTGCAACTTTACTAAAATAGTTCATTGTTTCTAGTAGCGTTTTAGTTGATTTTCTAGGATTCTTTAAGTATACTATCATATCATCTGCAAAGAGTGATAATTTGGTTTCCTTGCTACTTATTATATAATTCCTTTAATTTTTCCCTTCTCTTATTGCTAAAGCTAACATTTATAGTACAATATTGTAGTGTAAAGGTGATAGTCAACTTCACCCCCAATCTTACTGGAAATCACTCTAGTTTATCCCCATTATATATGATGCTTACTGATAGTTTTAGAGAGATACTACTGATCATTTTAAGGAAATCTCCATTTATTCCTATATTATCAAATTTTTTTTAATAACAATGAGTGTTGGATTTTGTCTAATGCTTTTTTCTGTAACTATTGAGATAATCATATGATTTCTGTTAGTTTGGTTATTGATATAGTTAATTATGCTAATAGTGTTCCTAATATTAAACCAGCCCTGCATTTCTTGTATAACTCCTATTTGGTTATAATGTATTATCCTGCTGATAACTTGCTGTAATCTATTTGCTAATATTTAATTTAAGAATTTTGCATAAATTAGGGAAATTAGTTTATAATTTTCTTTTTCTGTATTGACTTTGTTTGGTTTAGATATTAGCACCTTATTTGTGTCATAAAAGGAATTTGGTAAGACTCATTTTTTCCCTATTTCTCCAAATAGTTTACATAGTATTAGAATTAACTGTTCCTTAAATATTTCATAGAATTCACTTATAAATCCATCTGGCCATGGAAATTTTTTTCTTTTGGAGTTGATTAATAGCTTGATCAATTTATTTTTCTAAAGAGGGACTATTTAAATAATTTATTTCTTCCTCTGTTCATCTGGAAAATTTTTTTGTAAGCATTCATCTATTTCACTTAGATTATCAAAATTACTGACTTACAGTCGAGTAAAATACCTACTAATTATTGCTCTAATTTCCTCTTTGTTGGGATAGCTTTGGGTCACTGAACCACTAAGAAGAACCAAGCACAACTGACCTCACATTCTTGTTGTTATTGTGTACAATGTATTTGTGGTTCTGTTTGTTTCGCACTGCCTCAATTCATGTAAACCTTTTCAGGTCTTTCTAAAATCAGCAGTATTAATCCATTTCCTTCAAATGTTACAATTTGTTTAGTCATTCCCTAATTGATGGACATATACTCATTTTCCAATTTTTTACTAACATAAAAAAGTGCTGCTACAAACATTTTTCAAATTTGGGTTCTTTTCTTTCCTTTATTATTTCTTTAGGTTACAAGTTCAATAATGGTACTGCTGGTTCAAAGGGTATGCACAGAAACATTAATGTAAGGATTTTTTCCCTAACTTTGTACTTCCCTTTTAATCTTGTTTTTCTTGTTTTGTTTGTGCAAAAAAATAAATAAATAAATAAATAAATTTAATATAATCCAAGTTGTCCATTTTGCATTTCATGATGTTCTGTAGCTGTTCTTTGCTTGTAAATTCCTCCCTTCTCCAAAGATCTGTTGGGCAAATTAGTCCTTGCTGGCCTAATTTGTTTATGGTATTATCCTTTATGCCCAAGTCATGAAACTGTTTTTACTTTTTTTTTTATGGGATATGAGATGTAAGTCTATGCCAAACTTATATTATTATTATTTTCCAGTTTTCCCGGCAAGTTTTGCCAAATAGTGAGTTTTTATCCCAGAAGATAGAGTTTGGGAGTTTATCAAATAATATATTATTATAGTCATTGATATATATATATATATATATATATATATATATATATATACACATATATATGTATATATAATTGGATATTATAATATAATTATAATATATTATCATAACTATATTATATATTATCACAATTATGTTATAATATATAATATTATCATAATTATATTATGATATAATTATGATAATATATAATATAACACATAATTATAGCATAATTATAATAATATTATAATATATTATTATAGTCATATAGTCAATATTTTCCCTAGTTATATTCAAACAATTTTTTACATTTGTTTTTAGAATTTTGAATTCTACATTCTCTCTCTTATTACCACCCACAAGTAAGAAACTAGTTGTGAAGTTATACAAAATATTTCCATAAAAGTGAAGTTGTAAAAAAAATTAGATCTCCCACCCTAATGAAAACAAAAACCCTCAAGAAAAATTAAGTTTTAAAAAGAGAGAGAGAGAAAGAGGGAATGCTTTAATCCATATTCAGACACAATTAGTTTCTTCTCTGAGCATGGATAGTATTTTTCAGAGTAGTCATGGATGATTGTATTATTGAGAATAGCAGTCATTCACAGCTGGTCATCCCACAACATTGCTATTACTTTGTATACAGTACATTTCATTTTGCTTGATGGATGACTTTGCAGATGGTTTTTCTCTGACAGCATCCTACTCATCATTTCCCATAGAACAATAATATTCCATCTAAACACAAACACACCACAGTTTATCGAGCCATTCCCCAATTAATGGGCATCCCCTTGATTTTCAATATTTTTTGCCTTGAGAAGAAAGC